>NC_068367.1:8632679-8850179 GCF_020536995.1 Dreissena polymorpha
TTTAAAATGGACAAAAAACAGCATTAATATCCATACTTGTTTGCATTTTCAGCCATAGCTTATGGCCAGTGCATTTTATGCAAGTGTCCCTTCTTTTCACACACACCAGTCAACGGTTAAAAAACCTTGTAGAACAAAAGTCTGGAGGTGCAGGTGCAGCAGGTGCTTGTCGGTTTGGGTGGGTGAGCATGACCCTATAGGATATGGGGTGCTGCGAGCCACAGTGGCCGGCAAGCGCATACATTTCCTCGCACAACCGCTCTTGCGTTCTTTTTTGCACTTCTTGGGTACAAAGATTTTGACAGACACAATGAATGTTTCACATATATGTCACAACAAAACGTGCATTAAGGTGGAACATTTGTCGTATGAGCCCCAGTCGGTGAATATTCTCGAAAAAAGTGCTTGGCGACAAGAGAATGCACTGGTCATCATGGTTACCCGAAGTGTATTATGTGAAAGGTAACTGGTTTGTTGATCACTGTTTACATTGTTTTAAATCTCTGATTTCTTGTTTTGTTTCTAGTTAAGATTGTTCTTTGTCAATCTGCACATTGCAAAACAGATCTATAACTTATTCCATAACTATGGTCCCCAGCTGAAGATGATGGCTGAGATGAATACAGTGAGTCTTTCAGTAGTGGAAGGTTTGCAAACCCGTTTTCGCAAAAGTATCTGGTTTGCTTATATTGAAAGGATTCCTTTCTTCGTGAATGATAAGTGCTCCGTTTGTCCATATGTTGTAAATTCGCTGTACATCTGTGAATGCTGTTCTTACTTTAATACCGACAGTGCGAGCCAAATAAACGTGGGCTCTGCCTTTCCAAGTGTTTGAGAATGGGTTGCTGAATGGCATAGGCCGGAAAAATTCCTTTTCCAACATGTGAATTTTGGGGGCATAGTTGAAAATTTCGAGTGCAAACTCTCACATCTGTTTCCATTGTACAGATTGCTTACATATTGAAGTGTTTCGGTATCAAAAGTACTTGATATAGTGTCTTTGAGACGGCTGCTATCCGTATTCGAAAGATGAAGGTGCTGTCCGTATGGCAAATGTTTTACGCTGGTACTTTCGAATGCTTGACATGTGGTGCTGGCACACGGTAGAGACGCTTTTGAGCACTTTGAATGATCGTTGCTGAAACACGGAATTATGTTAGATAGAGCCTGTGAACTTCTTGTTACAAAGTAATTGCTATCGTTTGATTTTATTGTCTTTAAATTTTGAAGTTCCATTCGCACACGTGTTCGAACACCACTGGCAAGCATTTTTATGTAGTTTGTTTTGTCCTGTGTGCCCAACATTTTAATCCCAGTTTAATCCAGAAAATACTTTTTTTGTATGTGCAAAGGTTTGTTTAATCCCATCTGATAAGTGCCAAGGTTCTTGTTTTTCCCTGTGCTGTATCTATTTTGTTAATTTTTAAGATTGGCCAGTGGTCATCTCTATAACTTTTGGATTACCTCCCTTTCATTGGGAGATATTGTCATTTTAGTCCATTGTGGCAGCCAAAGCCATGTTTAAATCAAATGTTTACATTACTCAAAGTACTGTGCTTGTTTGTAGAAGAAAATTCAGTGGTAGGTTTGCATAAGAAAGGTAAATCATGTAATTAAATGGGCTTTTTTAAATGAAAATATGTAAAAACTTTCAAAATATTTACCTTTTTGCTATGCTTTTTGAGGATTTTTCAGCACCAATGCATTGATCAGAAGTGTTTGGCTGTTAATTATCATTTGGACATCATTTTTTAAATGATTGGGTACAAAAATGCAGTGTTTATTGAAATTTGCTTGCAAACATAATGCAATTCCTGGCTCAGTAGTACAGTCTGCAGATAGTGGGAAACAGTGCTGAAAATGACCAAATTATCATGTGTAGAAAACAAGGCATAAAAAATACACGAGTCGTCCCAGGATTTTAAAATTTATTGTACACACTCATATATGAGTAAACCTCATGAAAATAGTCAACTTTCCTGATTCTACCATAGTATGGTGTTTCTTAAGGTAAAGTGTCAATTTTTCAAGTCCTGTCAAAAACATTTAATTGCATTTAAAAATGTTGCTGAACATGTCAGCATTTTATTTTCGACAATATTTCCAATCGGAAAACACTAACACCAGCATACTAAGGGCTCAAACAAAGGGAGGTAACTCAATGTCTGGTATTGGCAATTTTTATTTATGCACATTAATGGATCTTTACAAGTTTTATTGACCATATTTACCAATTTACAACTGCTTACAAAGATTATTGTGCTAAAGCGAGAGTCCAATAGTGAAATGTAAGGTTTTTCCGGGGGGAAAATGGACAAAAACAGCATTAATATCCATACTTGTTTGCATTTTCAGCCATAGCTTATGGCCAGTGCATTTTATGCAAGTGTCCCTTCTTTTCACACAGTTCAACGGTTAAAAAACCTTGTAGAACAAAAGTCTGGAGGTGCAGGTGCAGCAGGTGCTTGTCGGTTATGGGTGGGTGAGCATGACCGCTATGGATATGGGGTGCTGCGAGCCACAGTGGCCGGCAAGCGCATACATTTCCTCGCACACCGGCTTGCGTTCTTTTTGCACTTCTTGGGTACAAAGATTTTGACAGACACAATGAATGTTTCACATATATGTCACAACAAAACGTGCATTAAGGTGGAACATTTGTCGTATGAGCCCCAGTCGGTGAATAATTCTCGAAAAAAGTGCTTGGCGACAAGAGAATGCACTGGTCATCATGGTTACCCGAAGTGTATTATGTGAAAGGTAACTGGTTTGTTGATCACTGTTTACATTGTTTTAAATCTCTGATTTCTTGTTTTTGTTTCTAGTTAAGATTGTTCTTTGTCAATCTGCACATTGCAAACAGATCTAATAACTTATTCCATAACTATGGTCCCCAGCTGAAGATGATGGCTGAGATGAATACAGTGAGTCTTTCAGTAGTGGAAGGTTTGAAACCCGTTTTCGCAAAAAGTATCTGGTTTGCTTATATTGAAAGGATTCCTTTCTTCGTGAATGATAAGTGCTCCGTTTGTCAATATGTTGTAAATTCCTGTACATCTGTGAATGCTGTTTTACTTTAATACCGACAGTGCGAGCCAAAATAAACGTGGCTCTGCCTTTTCCAAGTGTTTGAGAATGGGTTGCTGAATGGCATAGGCCGGAAAAATTCCTTTTCCAACATGTGAATTTTGGGGCATAGTTGAAAATTGTCGAGTGCAAACTCTCACATCTGTTTCCATTGTACAGATTGCTTACATATTGAAGTGTTTCGGTATCAAAAGTACTTGATATAGTGTCTTTGAGACGGCTGCTATCCGTATTCGAAAGATGAAGGTGCTGTCCGTATGGCAAATGTTTTACGCTGTACTTTCGAATGCTTGACATGTGGTGCTGGCACACGGTAGACGCTTTTGAGCACTTTGAATGATCGTTGCTGAAACACGGAATTATGTTAGATAGAGCCTGTGAACTTCTTGTTACAAAGTAATTGCTATCGTTTGATTTTATTGTCTTTAAATTTTGAAGTTCCATTCGCACACGTGTTCGAACACCACTGGCAAGCATTTTTATGTAGTTTGTTTTGTCCTGTGTGCCCAACATTTTTAATCCAGTTTAATCCAGAAAATACTTTTTTTGTATGTGCAAAGGTTTGTTTAATCCCATCTGATAAGTGCCAAGGTTCTTGTTTTTCCCTGTGCTGTATCTATTTTTGTTAATTTTTAAGATTGGCCAGTGGTCATCTCTATAACTTTTGGATTACCTCCCTTTCATTGGGAGATATTGTCATTTTAGTCCATTGTGGCAGCCAAAGCCATGTTTAATCAAATGTTTACATTACTCAAAGTACTGTGCTTGTTTGTAGAAGAAAATTCAGTGGTAGGTTTGCATAAGAAAAGGTAAATCATGTAATTAAATGGGCTTTTTTAAATGAAAATATGTAAAAACTTTCAAAATATTTACCTTTTTGCTATGCTTTTTGAGGATTTTTCAGCACCAATGCATTGATCAGAAGTGTTTGGCTGTTAATTATCATTTGGACATCATTTTTTAAATGATTGGGTACAAAAATGCAGTGTTTATTGAAATTTGCTTGCAAACATAATGCAATTCCTGGCTCAGTAGTACAGTCTGCAGATAGTGGGAAACAGTGCTGAAAATGACCAAATTATCATGTGTAGAAAACAAGGCATAAAAAATACACGAGTCGTCCCAGGATTTTAAAATTTATTGTACACACTCATATATGAGTAAACCTCATGAAAATAGTCAACTTTCCTGATTCTACCATAGTATGGTGTTTCTTAGTTAAGGTAAAGTGTCAATTTTTCAAGTCCTGTCAAAAACATTTAATTGCATTTAAAAATGTTGCTGAACATGTCAGCATTTTATTTTCGACAATATTTCCAATCGGAAAACACTAACACCAGCATACTAAGGGCTCAAACAAAGGGAGGTAACTCAATGTCTGGTATTGGCAATTTTTTATTTATGCACATTAATGGATCTTTACAAGTTTTATTGACCATATTTACCAATTTACAACTGCTTACAAAGATTATTGTGCTAAAGCGAGAGTCCAATAGTGAAATGTAAGGTTTTTCCGGGGGGAAAATGGACAAAAACAGCATTAATATCCATACTTGTTTGCATTTTCAGCCATAGCTTATGGCCAGTGCATTTTATGCAAGTGTCCCTTCTTTTCACACAGTTCAACGGTTAAAAAACCTTGTAGAACAAAAGTCTGGAGGTGCAGGTGCAGCAGGTGCTTGTCGGTTATGGGTGGGTGAGCATGACCGCTATGGATATGGGGTGCTGCGAGCCACAGTGGCCGGCAAGCGCATACATTTCCTCGCACACCGGCTTGCGTTCTTTTTGCACTTCTTGGGTACAAAGATTTTGACAGACACAATGAATGTTTCACATATATGTCACAACAAAACGTGCATTAAGGTGGAACATTTGTCGTATGAGCCCCAGTCGGTGAATAATTCTCGAAAAAAGTGCTTGGCGACAAGAGAATGCACTGGTCATCATGGTTACCCGAAGTGTATTATGTGAAAGGTAACTGGTTTGTTGATCACTGTTTACATTGTTTTAAATCTCTGATTTCTTGTTTTTGTTTCTAGTTAAGATTGTTCTTTGTCAATCTGCACATTGCAAACAGATCTAATAACTTATTCCATAACTATGGTCCCCAGCTGAAGATGATGGCTGAGATGAATACAGTGAGTCTTTCAGTAGTGGAAGGTTTGAAACCCGTTTTCGCAAAAAGTATCTGGTTTGCTTATATTGAAAGGATTCCTTTCTTCGTGAATGATAAGTGCTCCGTTTGTCAATATGTTGTAAATTCCTGTACATCTGTGAATGCTGTTTTACTTTAATACCGACAGTGCGAGCCAAAATAAACGTGGCTCTGCCTTTTCCAAGTGTTTGAGAATGGGTTGCTGAATGGCATAGGCCGGAAAAATTCCTTTTCCAACATGTGAATTTTGGGGCATAGTTGAAAATTGTCGAGTGCAAACTCTCACATCTGTTTCCATTGTACAGATTGCTTACATATTGAAGTGTTTCGGTATCAAAAGTACTTGATATAGTGTCTTTGAGACGGCTGCTATCCGTATTCGAAAGATGAAGGTGCTGTCCGTATGGCAAATGTTTTACGCTGTACTTTCGAATGCTTGACATGTGGTGCTGGCACACGGTAGACGCTTTTGAGCACTTTGAATGATCGTTGCTGAAACACGGAATTATGTTAGATAGAGCCTGTGAACTTCTTGTTACAAAGTAATTGCTATCGTTTGATTTTATTGTCTTTAAATTTTGAAGTTCCATTCGCACACGTGTTCGAACACCACTGGCAAGCATTTTTATGTAGTTTGTTTTGTCCTGTGTGCCCAACATTTTTAATCCAGTTTAATCCAGAAAATACTTTTTTTGTATGTGCAAAGGTTTGTTTAATCCCATCTGATAAGTGCCAAGGTTCTTGTTTTTCCCTGTGCTGTATCTATTTTTGTTAATTTTTAAGATTGGCCAGTGGTCATCTCTATAACTTTTGGATTACCTCCCTTTCATTGGGAGATATTGTCATTTTAGTCCATTGTGGCAGCCAAAGCCATGTTTAATCAAATGTTTACATTACTCAAAGTACTGTGCTTGTTTGTAGAAGAAAATTCAGTGGTAGGTTTGCATAAGAAAAGGTAAATCATGTAATTAAATGGGCTTTTTTAAATGAAAATATGTAAAAACTTTCAAAATATTTACCTTTTTGCTATGCTTTTTGAGGATTTTTCAGCACCAATGCATTGATCAGAAGTGTTTGGCTGTTAATTATCATTTGGACATCATTTTTTAAATGATTGGGTACAAAAATGCAGTGTTTATTGAAATTTGCTTGCAAACATAATGCAATTCCTGGCTCAGTAGTACAGTCTGCAGATAGTGGGAAACAGTGCTGAAAATGACCAAATTATCATGTGTAGAAAACAAGGCATAAAAAATACACGAGTCGTCCCAGGATTTTAAAATTTATTGTACACACTCATATATGAGTAAACCTCATGAAAATAGTCAACTTTCCTGATTCTACCATAGTATGGTGTTTCTTAAGGTAAAGTGTCAATTTTTCAAGTCCTGTCAAAAACATTTAATTGCATTTAAAAATGTTGCTGAACATGTCAGCATTTTATTTTCGACAATATTTCCAATCGGAAAACACTAACACCAGCATACTAAGGGCTCAAACAAAGGGAGGTAACTCAATGTCTGGTATTGGCAATTTTTTATTTATGCACATTAATGGATCTTTACAAGTTTTATTGACCATATTTACCAATTTACAACTGCTTACAAAGATTATTGTGCTAAAGCGAGAGTCCAATAGTGAAATGTAAGGTTTTTCCGGGGGGAAAATGGACAAAAACAGCATTAATATCCATACTTGTTTGCATTTTCAGCCATAGCTTATGGCCAGTGCATTTTATGCAAGTGTCCCTTCTTTTCACACAGTTCAACGGTTAAAAAACCTTGTAGAACAAAAGTCTGGAGGTGCAGGTGCAGCAGGTGCTTGTCGGTTATGGGTGGGTGAGCATGACCGCTATGGATATGGGGTGCTGCGAGCCACAGTGGCCGGCAAGCGCATACATTTCCTCGCACACCGGCTTGCGTTCTTTTTGCACTTCTTGGGTACAATGATTTTGACAGACACAATGAATGTTTCACATATATGTCACAACAAAACGTGCATTAAGGTGGAACATTTGTCGTATGAGCCCCAGTCGGTGAATAATTCTCGAAAAAAGTGCTTGGCGACAAGAGAATGCACTGGTCATCATGGTTACCCGAAGTGTATTATGTGAAAGGTAACTGGTTTGTTGATCACTGTTTACATTGTTTTAAATCTCTGATTTCTTGTTTTTGTTTCTAGTTAAGATTGTTCTTTGTCAATCTGCACATTGCAAACAGATCTAATAACTTATTCCATAACTATGGTCCCCAGCTGAAGATGATGGCTGAGATGAATACAGTGAGTCTTTCAGTAGTGGAAGGTTTGAAACCCGTTTTCGCAAAAAGTATCTGGTTTGCTTATATTGAAAGGATTCCTTTCTTCGTGAATGATAAGTGCTCCGTTTGTCAATATGTTGTAAATTCCTGTACATCTGTGAATGCTGTTTTACTTTAATACCGACAGTGCGAGCCAAAATAAACGTGGCTCTGCCTTTTCCAAGTGTTTGAGAATGGGTTGCTGAATGGCATAGGCCGGAAAAATTCCTTTTCCAACATGTGAATTTTGGGGCATAGTTGAAAATTGTCGAGTGCAAACTCTCACATCTGTTTCCATTGTACAGATTGCTTACATATTGAAGTGTTTCGGTATCAAAAGTACTTGATATAGTGTCTTTGAGACGGCTGCTATCCGTATTCGAAAGATGAAGGTGCTGTCCGTATGGCAAATGTTTTACGCTGTACTTTCGAATGCTTGACATGTGGTGCTGGCACACGGTAGACGCTTTTGAGCACTTTGAATGATCGTTGCTGAAACACGGAATTATGTTAGATAGAGCCTGTGAACTTCTTGTTACAAAGTAATTGCTATCGTTTGATTTTATTGTCTTTAAATTTTGAAGTTCCATTCGCACACGTGTTCGAACACCACTGGCAAGCATTTTTATGTAGTTTGTTTTGTCCTGTGTGCCCAACATTTTTAATCCAGTTTAATCCAGAAAATACTTTTTTTGTATGTGCAAAGGTTTGTTTAATCCCATCTGATAAGTGCCAAGGTTCTTGTTTTTCCCTGTGCTGTATCTATTTTTGTTAATTTTTAAGATTGGCCAGTGGTCATCTCTATAACTTTTGGATTACCTCCCTTTCATTGGGAGATATTGTCATTTTAGTCCATTGTGGCAGCCAAAGCCATGTTTAATCAAATGTTTACATTACTCAAAGTACTGTGCTTGTTTGTAGAAGAAAATTCAGTGGTAGGTTTGCATAAGAAAAGGTAAATCATGTAATTAAATGGGCTTTTTTAAATGAAAATATGTAAAAACTTTCAAAATATTTACCTTTTTGCTATGCTTTTTGAGGATTTTTCAGCACCAATGCATTGATCAGAAGTGTTTGGCTGTTAATTATCATTTGGACATCATTTTTTAAATGATTGGGTACAAAAATGCAGTGTTTATTGAAATTTGCTTGCAAACATAATGCAATTCCTGGCTCAGTAGTACAGTCTGCAGATAGTGGGAAACAGTGCTGAAAATGACCAAATTATCATGTGTAGAAAACAAGGCATAAAAAATACACGAGTCGTCCCAGGATTTTAAAATTTATTGTACACACTCATATATGAGTAAACCTCATGAAAATAGTCAACTTTCCTGATTCTACCATAGTATGGTGTTTCTTAAGGTAAAGTGTCAATTTTTCAAGTCCTGTCAAAAACATTTAATTGCATTTAAAAATGTTGCTGAACATGTCAGCATTTTATTTTCGACAATATTTCCAATCGGAAAACACTAACACCAGCATACTAAGGGCTCAAACAAAGGGAGGTAACTCAATGTCTGGTATTGGCAATTTTTTATTTATGCACATTAATGGATCTTTACAAGTTTTATTGACCATATTTACCAATTTACAACTGCTTACAAAGATTATTGTGCTAAAGCGAGAGTCCAATAGTGAAATGTAAGGTTTTTCCGGGGGGAAAATGGACAAAAACAGCATTAATATCCATACTTGTTTGCATTTTCAGCCATAGCTTATGGCCAGTGCATTTTATGCAAGTGTCCCTTCTTTTCACACAGTTCAACGGTTAAAAAACCTTGTAGAACAAAAGTCTGGAGGTGCAGGTGCAGCAGGTGCTTGTCGGTTATGGGTGGGTGAGCATGACCGCTATGGATATGGGGTGCTGCGAGCCACAGTGGCCGGCAAGCGCATACATTTCCTCGCACACCGGCTTGCGTTCTTTTTGCACTTCTTGGGTACAATGATTTTGACAGACACAATGAATGTTTCACATATATGTCACAACAAAACGTGCATTAAGGTGGAACATTTGTCGTATGAGCCCCAGTCGGTGAATAATTCTCGAAAAAAGTGCTTGGCGACAAGAGAATGCACTGGTCATCATGGTTACCCGAAGTGTATTATGTGAAAGGTAACTGGTTTGTTGATCACTGTTTACATTGTTTTAAATCTCTGATTTCTTGTTTTTGTTTCTAGTTAAGATTGTTCTTTGTCAATCTGCACATTGCAAACAGATCTAATAACTTATTCCATAACTATGGTCCCCAGCTGAAGATGATGGCTGAGATGAATACAGTGAGTCTTTCAGTAGTGGAAGGTTTGAAACCCGTTTTCGCAAAAAGTATCTGGTTTGCTTATATTGAAAGGATTCCTTTCTTCGTGAATGATAAGTGCTCCGTTTGTCAATATGTTGTAAATTCCTGTACATCTGTGAATGCTGTTTTACTTTAATACCGACAGTGCGAGCCAAAATAAACGTGGCTCTGCCTTTTCCAAGTGTTTGAGAATGGGTTGCTGAATGGCATAGGCCGGAAAAATTCCTTTTCCAACATGTGAATTTTGGGGCATAGTTGAAAATTGTCGAGTGCAAACTCTCACATCTGTTTCCATTGTACAGATTGCTTACATATTGAAGTGTTTCGGTATCAAAAGTACTTGATATAGTGTCTTTGAGACGGCTGCTATCCGTATTCGAAAGATGAAGGTGCTGTCCGTATGGCAAATGTTTTACGCTGTACTTTCGAATGCTTGACATGTGGTGCTGGCACACGGTAGACGCTTTTGAGCACTTTGAATGATCGTTGCTGAAACACGGAATTATGTTAGAAAGAGCCTGTGAACTTCTTGTTACAAAGTAATTGCTATCGTTTGATTTTATTGTCTTTAAATTTTGAAGTTCCATTCGCACACGTGTTCGAACACCACTGGCAAGCATTTTTATGTAGTTTGTTTTGTCCTGTGTGCCCAACATTTTTAATCCAGTTTAATCCAGAAAATACTTTTTTTGTATGTGCAAAGGTTTGTTTAATCCCATCTGATAAGTGCCAAGGTTCTTGTTTTTCCCTGTGCTGTATCTATTTTTGTTAATTTTTAAGATTGGCCAGTGGTCATCTCTATAACTTTTGGATTACCTCCCTTTCATTGGGAGATATTGTCATTTTAGTCCATTGTGGCAGCCAAAGCCATGTTTAATCAAATGTTTACATTACTCAAAGTACTGTGCTTGTTTGTAGAAGAAAATTCAGTGGTAGGTTTGCATAAGAAAAGGTAAATCATGTAATTAAATGGGCTTTTTTAAATGAAAATATGTAAAAACTTTCAAAATATTTACCTTTTTGCTATGCTTTTTGAGGATTTTTCAGCACCAATGCATTGATCAGAAGTGTTTGGCTGTTAATTATCATTTGGACATCATTTTTTAAATGATTGGGTACAAAAATGCAGTGTTTATTGAAATTTGCTTGCAAACATAATGCAATTCCTGGCTCAGTAGTACAGTCTGCAGATAGTGGGAAACAGTGCTGAAAATGACCAAATTATCATGTGTAGAAAACAAGGCATAAAAAATACACGAGTCGTCCCAGGATTTTAAAATTTATTGTACACACTCATATATGAGTAAACCTCATGAAAATAGTCAACTTTCCTGATTCTACCATAGTATGGTGTTTCTTAAGGTAGCACTATACAGTTTTGAGCCTTAGTGTCGAATTGGCAGGGGAGAAATTTCTAATAAATAGGGATACAATAAAACTGAGCAGCAATAATAGTGTTTTACAAGTTTAAAGTATCAGATTTGAGTGGTGGTGGTTTGAAATGCATGCTTAGTGAATTCGAAAATGTGTCCAGTGCCTAGCCAGTGTGTCTGCTGAGCAGTCAAGGTCATGAGATACGTACATGCTGGTTTCTAGCTCCGAAGGCTAATTTTGCATGAATTTTAAAGGTGCCTCCACTCAACTGAATTTCTGCAAAAAACCGCGTGGATGACCCTAGGATTCTTCGGTGTCGGTCAAATATCTGGTTAGTGATGCAGTAAAGCAGAAAGTGTTTAATGAACTGGCATTTGCAGTTTAGTGGTAAATTTGTGTTGAAAATCACAGAAATGGCCTCGAAAACAGGTGACATTCAGACCCCTAAATTGGCTGAATTTCCATGATAAAAATATACAGCAAGTGGGTGCATCATGGCTATCCATGTATTTTCTGGAAGACATACCCCCAACAATACTGAAGATATGTTTTGTATGATTTCAGGTGTAGACGTTGTGTTAGCTGTGAGGACGGACAGTGCCCCCACCCCGGCAGCCAGTAGCCGATTTGTGAAAAACTGTAGTGTGCCCCCTTAAGGTAAAGTGTCAATTTTTCAAGTCCTGTCAAAAACATTTAATTGCATTTAAAAATGTTGCTGAACATGTCAGCATTTTATTTTCGACAATATTTCCAATCGGAAAACACTAACACCAGCATACTAAGGGCTCAAACAAAGGGAGGTAACTCAATGTCTGGTATTGGCAATTTTTTATTTATGCACATTAATGGATCTTTACAAGTTTTATTGACCATATTTACCAATTTACAACTGCTTACAAAGATTATTGTGCTAAAGCGAGAGTCCAATAGTGAAATGTAAGGTTTTTCCGGGGGGAAAATGGACAAAAACAGCATTAATATCCATACTTGTTTGCATTTTCAGCCATAGCTTATGGCCAGTGCATTTTATGCAAGTGTCCCTTCTTTTCACACAGTTCAACGGTTAAAAAACCTTGTAGAACAAAAGTCTGGAGGTGCAGGTGCAGCAGGTGCTTGTCGGTTATGGGTGGGTGAGCATGACCGCTATGGATATGGGGTGCTGCGAGCCACAGTGGCCGGCAAGCGCATACATTTCCTCGCACACCGGCTTGCGTTCTTTTTGCACTTCTTGGGTACAAAGATTTTGACAGACACAATGAATGTTTCACATATATGTCACAACAAAACGTGCATTAAGGTGGAACATTTGTCGTATGAGCCCCAGTCGGTGAATAATTCTCGAAAAAAGTGCTTGGCGACAAGAGAATGCACTGGTCATCATGGTTACCCGAAGTGTATTATGTGAAAGGTAACTGGTTTGTTGATCACTGTTTACATTGTTTTAAATCTCTGATTTCTTGTTTTTGTTTCTAGTTAAGATTGTTCTTTGTCAATCTGCACATTGCAAACAGATCTAATAACTTATTCCATAACTATGGTCCCCAGCTGAAGATGATGGCTGAGATGAATACAGTGAGTCTTTCAGTAGTGGAAGGTTTGAAACCCGTTTTCGCAAAAAGTATCTGGTTTGCTTATATTGAAAGGATTCCTTTCTTCGTGAATGATAAGTGCTCCGTTTGTCAATATGTTGTAAATTCCTGTACATCTGTGAATGCTGTTTTACTTTAATACCGACAGTGCGAGCCAAAATAAACGTGGCTCTGCCTTTTCCAAGTGTTTGAGAATGGGTTGCTGAATGGCATAGGCCGGAAAAATTCCTTTTCCAACATGTGAATTTTGGGGCATAGTTGAAAATTGTCGAGTGCAAACTCTCACATCTGTTTCCATTGTACAGATTGCTTACATATTGAAGTGTTTCGGTATCAAAAGTACTTGATATAGTGTCTTTGAGACGGCTGCTATCCGTATTCGAAAGATGAAGGTGCTGTCCGTATGGCAAATGTTTTACGCTGTACTTTCGAATGCTTGACATGTGGTGCTGGCACACGGTAGACGCTTTTGAGCACTTTGAATGATCGTTGCTGAAACACGGAATTATGTTAGATAGAGCCTGTGAACTTCTTGTTACAAAGTAATTGCTATCGTTTGATTTTATTGTCTTTAAATTTTGAAGTTCCATTCGCACACGTGTTCGAACACCACTGGCAAGCATTTTTATGTAGTTTGTTTTGTCCTGTGTGCCCAACATTTTTAATCCAGTTTAATCCAGAAAATACTTTTTTTGTATGTGCAAAGGTTTGTTTAATCCCATCTGATAAGTGCCAAGGTTCTTGTTTTTCCCTGTGCTGTATCTATTTTTGTTAATTTTTAAGATTGGCCAGTGGTCATCTCTATAACTTTTGGATTACCTCCCTTTCATTGGGAGATATTGTCATTTTAGTCCATTGTGGCAGCCAAAGCCATGTTTAATCAAATGTTTACATTACTCAAAGTACTGTGCTTGTTTGTAGAAGAAAATTCAGTGGTAGGTTTGCATAAGAAAAGGTAAATCATGTAATTAAATGGGCTTTTTTAAATGAAAATATGTAAAAACTTTCAAAATATTTACCTTTTTGCTATGCTTTTTGAGGATTTTTCAGCACCAATGCATTGATCAGAAGTGTTTGGCTGTTAATTATCATTTGGACATCATTTTTTAAATGATTGGGTACAAAAATGCAGTGTTTATTGAAATTTGCTTGCAAACATAATGCAATTCCTGGCTCAGTAGTACAGTCTGCAGATAGTGGGAAACAGTGCTGAAAATGACCAAATTATCATGTGTAGAAAACAAGGCATAAAAAATACACGAGTCGTCCCAGGATTTTAAAATTTATTGTACACACTCATATATGAGTAAACCTCATGAAAATAGTCAACTTTCCTGATTCTACCATAGTATGGTGTTTCTTAAGGTAAAGTGTCAATTTTTCAAGTCCTGTCAAAAACATTTAATTGCATTTAAAAATGTTGCTGAACATGTCAGCATTTTATTTTCGACAATATTTCCAATCGGAAAACACTAACACCAGCATACTAAGGGCTCAAACAAAGGGAGGTAACTCAATGTCTGGTATTGGCAATTTTTTATTTATGCACATTAATGGATCTTTACAAGTTTTATTGACCATATTTACCAATTTACAACTGCTTACAAAGATTATTGTGCTAAAGCGAGAGTCCAATAGTGAAATGTAAGGTTTTTCCGGGGGGAAAATGGACAAAAACAGCATTAATATCCATACTTGTTTGCATTTTCAGCCATAGCTTATGGCCAGTGCATTTTATGCAAGTGTCCCTTCTTTTCACACAGTTCAACGGTTAAAAAACCTTGTAGAACAAAAGTCTGGAGGTGCAGGTGCAGCAGGTGCTTGTCGGTTATGGGTGGGTGAGCATGACCGCTATGGATATGGGGTGCTGCGAGCCACAGTGGCCGGCAAGCGCATACATTTCCTCGCACACCGGCTTGCGTTCTTTTTGCACTTCTTGGGTACAATGATTTTGACAGACACAATGAATGTTTCACATATATGTCACAACAAAACGTGCATTAAGGTGGAACATTTGTCGTATGAGCCCCAATCGGTGAATAATTCTCGAAAAAAGTGCTTGGCGACAAGAGAATGCACTGGTCATCATGGTTACCCGAAGTGTATTATGTGAAAGGTAACTGGTTTGTTGATCACTGTTTACATTGTTTTAAATCTCTGATTTCTTGTTTTTGTTTCTAGTTAAGATTGTTCTTTGTCAATCTGCACATTGCAAACAGATCTAATAACTTATTCCATAACTATGGTCCCCAGCTGAAGATGATGGCTGAGATGAATACAGTGAGTCTTTCAGTAGTGGAAGGTTTGAAACCCGTTTTCGCAAAAAGTATCTGGTTTGCTTATATTGAAAGGATTCCTTTCTTCGTGAATGATAAGTGCTCCGTTTGTCAATATGTTGTAAATTCCTGTACATCTGTGAATGCTGTTTTACTTTAATACCGACAGTGCGAGCCAAAATAAACGTGGCTCTGCCTTTTCCAAGTGTTTGAGAATGGGTTGCTGAATGGCATAGGCCGGAAAAATTCCTTTTCCAACATGTGAATTTTGGGGCATAGTTGAAAATTGTCGAGTGCAAACTCTCACATCTGTTTCCATTGTACAGATTGCTTACATATTGAAGTGTTTCGGTATCAAAAGTACTTGATATAGTGTCTTTGAGACGGCTGCTATCCGTATTCGAAAGATGAAGGTGCTGTCCGTATGGCAAATGTTTTACGCTGTACTTTCGAATGCTTGACATGTGGTGCTGGCACACGGTAGACGCTTTTGAGCACTTTGAATGATCGTTGCTGAAACACGGAATTATGTTAGAAAGAGCCTGTGAACTTCTTGTTACAAAGTAATTGCTATCGTTTGATTTTATTGTCTTTAAATTTTGAAGTTTCATTCGCACACGTGTTCGAACACCACTGGCAAGCATTTTTATGTAGTTTGTTTTGTCCTGTGTGCCCAACATTTTTAATCCAGTTTAATCCAGAAAATACTTTTTTTGTATGTGCAAAGGTTTGTTTAATCCCATCTGATAAGTGCCAAGGTTCTTGTTTTTCCCTGTGCTGTATCTATTTTTGTTAATTTTTAAGATTGGCCAGTGGTCATCTCTATAACTTTTGGATTACCTCCCTTTCATTGGGAGATATTGTCATTTTAGTCCATTGTGGCAGCCAAAGCCATGTTTAATCAAATGTTTACATTACTCAAAGTACTGTGCTTGTTTGTAGAAGAAAATTCAGTGGTAGGTTTGCATAAGAAAAGGTAAATCATGTAATTAAATGGGCTTTTTTAAATGAAAATATGTAAAAACTTTCAAAATATTTACCTTTTTGCTATGCTTTTTGAGGATTTTTCAGCACCAATGCATTGATCAGAAGTGTTTGGCTGTTAATTATCATTTGGACATCATTTTTTAAATGATTGGGTACAAAAATGCAGTGTTTATTGAAATTTGCTTGCAAACATAATGCAATTCCTGGCTCAGTAGTACAGTCTGCAGATAGTGGGAAACAGTGCTGAAAATGACCAAATTATCATGTGTAGAAAACAAGGCATAAAAAATACACGAGTCGTCCCAGGATTTTAAAATTTATTGTACACACTCATATATGAGTAAACCTCATGAAAATAGTCAACTTTCCTGATTCTACCATAGTATGGTGTTTCTTAAGGTAGCACTATACAGTTTTGAGCCTTAGTGTCGAATTGGCAGGGGAGAAATTTCTAATAAATAGGGATACAATAAAACTGAGCAGCAATAATAGTGTTTTACAAGTTTAAAGTATCAGATTTGAGTGGTGGTGGTTTGAAATGCATGCTTAGTGAATTCGAAAATGTGTCCAGTGCCTAGCCAGTGTGTCTGCTGAGCAGTCAAGGTCATGAGATACGTACATGCTGGTTTCTAGCTCCGAAGGCTAATTTTGCATGAATTTTAAAGGTGCCTCCACTCAACTGAATTTCTGCAAAAAACCGCGTGGATGACCCTAGGATTCTTCGGTGTCGGTCAAATATCTGGTTAGTGATGCAGTAAAGCAGAAAGTGTTTAATGAACTGGCATTTGCAGTTTAGTGGTAAATTTGTGTTGAAAATCACAGAAATGGCCTCGAAAACAGGTGACATTCAGACCCCTAAATTGGCTGAATTTCCATGATAAAAATATACAGCAAGTGGGTGCACCATGGCTATCCATGTATTTTCTGGAAGACATACCCCCAACAATACTGAAGATATGTTTTGTATGATTTCAGGTGTAGACGTTGTGTTAGCTGTGAGGACGGACAGTGCCCCCACCCCGGCAGCCAGTAGCCGATTTGTGAAAAACTGTAGTGTGCCCCCTTAAGGTAAAGTGTCAATTTTTCAAGTCCTGTCAAAAACATTTAATTGCATTTAAAAATGTTGCTGAACATGTCAGCATTTTATTTTCGACAATATTTCCAATCGGAAAACACTAACACCAGCATACTAAGGGCTCAAACAAAGGGAGGTAACTCAATGTCTGGTATTGGCAATTTTTTATTTATGCACATTAATGGATCTTTACAAGTTTTATTGACCATATTTACCAATTTACAACTGCTTACAAAGATTATTGTGCTAAAGCGAGAGTCCAATAGTGAAATGTAAGGTTTTTCCGGGGGGAAAATGGACAAAAACAGCATTAATATCCATACTTGTTTGCATTTTCAGCCATAGCTTATGGCCAGTGCATTTTATGCAAGTGTCCCTTCTTTTCACACAGTTCAACGGTTAAAAAACCTTGTAGAACAAAAGTCTGGAGGTGCAGGTGCAGCAGGTGCTTGTCGGTTATGGGTGGGTGAGCATGACCGCTATGGATATGGGGTGCTGCGAGCCACAGTGGCCGGCAAGCGCATACATTTCCTCGCACACCGGCTTGCGTTCTTTTTGCACTTCTTGGGTACAAAGATTTTGACAGACACAATGAATGTTTCACATATATGTCACAACAAAACGTGCATTAAGGTGGAACATTTGTCGTATGAGCCCCAGTCGGTGAATAATTCTCGAAAAAAGTGCTTGGCGACAAGAGAATGCACTGGTCATCATGGTTACCCGAAGTGTATTATGTGAAAGGTAACTGGTTTGTTGATCACTGTTTACATTGTTTTAAATCTCTGATTTCTTGTTTTTGTTTCTAGTTAAGATTGTTCTTTGTCAATCTGCACATTGCAAACAGATCTAATAACTTATTCCATAACTATGGTCCCCAGCTGAAGATGATGGCTGAGATGAATACAGTGAGTCTTTCAGTAGTGGAAGGTTTGAAACCCGTTTTCGCAAAAAGTATCTGGTTTGCTTATATTGAAAGGATTCCTTTCTTCGTGAATGATAAGTGCTCCGTTTGTCAATATGTTGTAAATTCCTGTACATCTGTGAATGCTGTTTTACTTTAATACCGACAGTGCGAGCCAAAATAAACGTGGCTCTGCCTTTTCCAAGTGTTTGAGAATGGGTTGCTGAATGGCATAGGCCGGAAAAATTCCTTTTCCAACATGTGAATTTTGGGGCATAGTTGAAAATTGTCGAGTGCAAACTCTCACATCTGTTTCCATTGTACAGATTGCTTACATATTGAAGTGTTTCGGTATCAAAAGTACTTGATATAGTGTCTTTGAGACGGCTGCTATCCGTATTCGAAAGATGAAGGTGCTGTCCGTATGGCAAATGTTTTACGCTGTACTTTCGAATGCTTGACATGTGGTGCTGGCACACGGTAGACGCTTTTGAGCACTTTGAATGATCGTTGCTGAAACACGGAATTATGTTAGATAGAGCCTGTGAACTTCTTGTTACAAAGTAATTGCTATCGTTTGATTTTATTGTCTTTAAATTTTGAAGTTCCATTCGCACACGTGTTCGAACACCACTGGCAAGCATTTTTATGTAGTTTGTTTTGTCCTGTGTGCCCAACATTTTTAATCCAGTTTAATCCAGAAAATACTTTTTTTGTATGTGCAAAGGTTTGTTTAATCCCATCTGATAAGTGCCAAGGTTCTTGTTTTTCCCTGTGCTGTATCTATTTTTGTTAATTTTTAAGATTGGCCAGTGGTCATCTCTATAACTTTTGGATTACCTCCCTTTCATTGGGAGATATTGTCATTTTAGTCCATTGTGGCAGCCAAAGCCATGTTTAATCAAATGTTTACATTACTCAAAGTACTGTGCTTGTTTGTAGAAGAAAATTCAGTGGTAGGTTTGCATAAGAAAAGGTAAATCATGTAATTAAATGGGCTTTTTTAAATGAAAATATGTAAAAACTTTCAAAATATTTACCTTTTTGCTATGCTTTTTGAGGATTTTTCAGCACCAATGCATTGATCAGAAGTGTTTGGCTGTTAATTATCATTTGGACATCATTTTTTAAATGATTGGGTACAAAAATGCAGTGTTTATTGAAATTTGCTTGCAAACATAATGCAATTCCTGGCTCAGTAGTACAGTCTGCAGATAGTGGGAAACAGTGCTGAAAATGACCAAATTATCATGTGTAGAAAACAAGGCATAAAAAATACACGAGTCGTCCCAGGATTTTAAAATTTATTGTACACACTCATATATGAGTAAACCTCATGAAAATAGTCAACTTTCCTGATTCTACCATAGTATGGTGTTTCTTAAGGTAAAGTGTCAATTTTTCAAGTCCTGTCAAAAACATTTAATTGCATTTAAAAATGTTGCTGAACATGTCAGCATTTTATTTTCGACAATATTTCCAATCGGAAAACACTAACACCAGCATACTAAGGGCTCAAACAAAGGGAGGTAACTCAATGTCTGGTATTGGCAATTTTTTATTTATGCACATTAATGGATCTTTACAAGTTTTATTGACCATATTTACCAATTTACAACTGCTTACAAAGATTATTGTGCTAAAGCGAGAGTCCAATAGTGAAATGTAAGGTTTTTCCGGGGGGAAAATGGACAAAAACAGCATTAATATCCATACTTGTTTGCATTTTCAGCCATAGCTTATGGCCAGTGCATTTTATGCAAGTGTCCCTTCTTTTCACACAGTTCAACGGTTAAAAAACCTTGTAGAACAAAAGTCTGGAGGTGCAGGTGCAGCAGGTGCTTGTCGGTTATGGGTGGGTGAGCATGACCGCTATGGATATGGGGTGCTGCGAGCCACAGTGGCCGGCAAGCGCATACATTTCCTCGCACACCGGCTTGCGTTCTTTTTGCACTTCTTGGGTACAATGATTTTGACAGACACAATGAATGTTTCACATATATGTCACAACAAAACGTGCATTAAGGTGGAACATTTGTCGTATGAGCCCCAATCGGTGAATAATTCTCGAAAAAAGTGCTTGGCGACAAGAGAATGCACTGGTCATCATGGTTACCCGAAGTGTATTATGTGAAAGGTAACTGGTTTGTTGATCACTGTTTACATTGTTTTAAATCTCTGATTTCTTGTTTTTGTTTCTAGTTAAGATTGTTCTTTGTCAATCTGCACATTGCAAACAGATCTAATAACTTATTCCATAACTATGGTCCCCAGCTGAAGATGATGGCTGAGATGAATACAGTGAGTCTTTCAGTAGTGGAAGGTTTGAAACCCGTTTTCGCAAAAAGTATCTGGTTTGCTTATATTGAAAGGATTCCTTTCTTCGTGAATGATAAGTGCTCCGTTTGTCAATATGTTGTAAATTCCTGTACATCTGTGAATGCTGTTTTACTTTAATACCGACAGTGCGAGCCAAAATAAACGTGGCTCTGCCTTTTCCAAGTGTTTGAGAATGGGTTGCTGAATGGCATAGGCCGGAAAAATTCCTTTTCCAACATGTGAATTTTGGGGCATAGTTGAAAATTGTCGAGTGCAAACTCTCACATCTGTTTCCATTGTACAGATTGCTTACATATTGAAGTGTTTCGGTATCAAAAGTACTTGATATAGTGTCTTTGAGACGGCTGCTATCCGTATTCGAAAGATGAAGGTGCTGTCCGTATGGCAAATGTTTTACGCTGTACTTTCGAATGCTTGACATGTGGTGCTGGCACACGGTAGACGCTTTTGAGCACTTTGAATGATCGTTGCTGAAACACGGAATTATGTTAGAAAGAGCCTGTGAACTTCTTGTTACAAAGTAATTGCTATCGTTTGATTTTATTGTCTTTAAATTTTGAAGTTTCATTCGCACACGTGTTCGAACACCACTGGCAAGCATTTTTATGTAGTTTGTTTTGTCCTGTGTGCCCAACATTTTTAATCCAGTTTAATCCAGAAAATACTTTTTTTGTATGTGCAAAGGTTTGTTTAATCCCATCTGATAAGTGCCAAGGTTCTTGTTTTTCCCTGTGCTGTATCTATTTTTGTTAATTTTTAAGATTGGCCAGTGGTCATCTCTATAACTTTTGGATTACCTCCCTTTCATTGGGAGATATTGTCATTTTAGTCCATTGTGGCAGCCAAAGCCATGTTTAATCAAATGTTTACATTACTCAAAGTACTGTGCTTGTTTGTAGAAGAAAATTCAGTGGTAGGTTTGCATAAGAAAAGGTAAATCATGTAATTAAATGGGCTTTTTTAAATGAAAATATGTAAAAACTTTCAAAATATTTACCTTTTTGCTATGCTTTTTGAGGATTTTTCAGCACCAATGCATTGATCAGAAGTGTTTGGCTGTTAATTATCATTTGGACATCATTTTTTAAATGATTGGGTACAAAAATGCAGTGTTTATTGAAATTTGCTTGCAAACATAATGCAATTCCTGGCTCAGTAGTACAGTCTGCAGATAGTGGGAAACAGTGCTGAAAATGACCAAATTATCATGTGTAGAAAACAAGGCATAAAAAATACACGAGTCGTCCCAGGATTTTAAAATTTATTGTACACACTCATATATGAGTAAACCTCATGAAAATAGTCAACTTTCCTGATTCTACCATAGTATGGTGTTTCTTAAGGTAGCACTATACAGTTTTGAGCCTTAGTGTCGAATTTGCAGGGGAGAAATTTCTAATAAATAGGGATACAATAAAACTGAGCAGCAATAATAGTGTTTTACAAGTTTAAAGTATCAGATTTGAGTGGTGGTGGTTTGAAATGCATGCTTAGTGAATTCGAAAATGTGTCCAGTGCCTAGCCAGTGTGTCTGCTGAGCAGTCAAGGTCATGAGATACGTACATGCTGGTTTCTAGCTCCGAAGGCTAATTTTGCATGAATTTTAAAGGTGCCTCCACTCAACTGAATTTCTGCAAAAAACCGCGTGGATGACCCTAGGATTCTTCGGTGTCGGTCAAATATCTGGTTAGTGATGCAGTAAAGCAGAAAGTGTTTAATGAACTGGCATTTGCAGTTTAGTGGTAAATTTGTGTTGAAAATCACAGAAATGGCCTCGAAAACAGGTGACATTCAGACCCCTAAATTGGCTGAATTTCCATGATAAAAATATACAGCAAGTGGGTGCACCATGGCTATCCATGTATTTTCTGGAAGACATACCCCCAACAATACTGAAGATATGTTTTGTATGATTTCAGGTGTAGACGTTGTGTTAGCTGTGAGGACGGACAGTGCCCCCACCCCGGCAGCCAGTAGCCGATTTGTGAAAAACTGTAGTGTGCCCCCTTAAGGTAAAGTGTCAATTTTTCAAGTCCTGTCAAAAACATTTAATTGCATTTAAAAATGTTGCTGAACATGTCAGCATTTTATTTTCGACAATATTTCCAATCGGAAAACACTAACACCAGCATACTAAGGGCTCAAACAAAGGGAGGTAACTCAATGTCTGGTATTGGCAATTTTTTATTTATGCACATTAATGGATCTTTACAAGTTTTATTGACCATATTTACCAATTTACAACTGCTTACAAAGATTATTGTGCTAAAGCGAGAGTCCAATAGTGAAATGTAAGGTTTTTCCGGGGGGAAAATGGACAAAAACAGCATTAATATCCATACTTGTTTGCATTTTCAGCCATAGCTTATGGCCAGTGCATTTTATGCAAGTGTCCCTTCTTTTCACACAGTTCAACGGTTAAAAAACCTTGTAGAACAAAAGTCTGGAGGTGCAGGTGCAGCAGGTGCTTGTCGGTTATGGGTGGGTGAGCATGACCGCTATGGATATGGGGTGCTGCGAGCCACAGTGGCCGGCAAGCGCATACATTTCCTCGCACACCGGCTTGCGTTCTTTTTGCACTTCTTGGGTACAAAGATTTTGACAGACACAATGAATGTTTCACATATATGTCACAACAAAACGTGCATTAAGGTGGAACATTTGTCGTATGAGCCCCAGTCGGTGAATAATTCTCGAAAAAAGTGCTTGGCGACAAGAGAATGCACTGGTCATCATGGTTACCCGAAGTGTATTATGTGAAAGGTAACTGGTTTGTTGATCACTGTTTACATTGTTTTAAATCTCTGATTTCTTGTTTTTGTTTCTAGTTAAGATTGTTCTTTGTCAATCTGCACATTGCAAACAGATCTAATAACTTATTCCATAACTATGGTCCCCAGCTGAAGATGATGGCTGAGATGAATACAGTGAGTCTTTCAGTAGTGGAAGGTTTGAAACCCGTTTTCGCAAAAAGTATCTGGTTTGCTTATATTGAAAGGATTCCTTTCTTCGTGAATGATAAGTGCTCCGTTTGTCAATATGTTGTAAATTCCTGTACATCTGTGAATGCTGTTTTACTTTAATACCGACAGTGCGAGCCAAAATAAACGTGGCTCTGCCTTTTCCAAGTGTTTGAGAATGGGTTGCTGAATGGCATAGGCCGGAAAAATTCCTTTTCCAACATGTGAATTTTGGGGCATAGTTGAAAATTGTCGAGTGCAAACTCTCACATCTGTTTCCATTGTACAGATTGCTTACATATTGAAGTGTTTCGGTATCAAAAGTACTTGATATAGTGTCTTTGAGACGGCTGCTATCCGTATTCGAAAGATGAAGGTGCTGTCCGTATGGCAAATGTTTTACGCTGTACTTTCGAATGCTTGACATGTGGTGCTGGCACACGGTAGACGCTTTTGAGCACTTTGAATGATCGTTGCTGAAACACGGAATTATGTTAGAAAGAGCCTGTGAACTTCTTGTTACAAAGTAATTGCTATCGTTTGATTTTATTGTCTTTAAATTTTGAAGTTCCATTCGCACACGTGTTCGAACACCACTGGCAAGCATTTTTATGTAGTTTGTTTTGTCCTGTGTGCCCAACATTTTTAATCCAGTTTAATCCAGAAAATACTTTTTTTGTATGTGCAAAGGTTTGTTTAATCCCATCTGATAAGTGCCAAGGTTCTTGTTTTTCCCTGTGCTGTATCTATTTTTGTTAATTTTTAAGATTGGCCAGTGGTCATCTCTATAACTTTTGGATTACCTCCCTTTCATTGGGAGATATTGTCATTTTAGTCCATTGTGGCAGCCAAAGCCATGTTTAATCAAATGTTTACATTACTCAAAGTACTGTGCTTGTTTGTAGAAGAAACTTCAGTGGTAGGTTTGCATAAGAAAAGGTAAATCATGTAATTAAATGGGCTTTTTTAAATGAAAATATGTAAAAACTTTCAAAATATTTACCTTTTTGCTATGCTTTTTGAGGATTTTTCAGCACCAATGCATTGATCAGAAGTGTTTGGCTGTTAATTATCATTTGGACATCATTTTTTAAATGATTGGGTACAAAAATGCAGTGTTTATTGAAATTTGCTTGCAAACATAATGCAATTCCTGGCTCAGTAGTACAGTCTGCAGATAGTGGGAAACAGTGCTGAAAATGACCAAATTATCATGTGTAGAAAACAAGGCATAAAAAATACACGAGTCGTCCCAGGATTTTAAAATTTATTGTACACACTCATATATGAGTAAACCTCATGAAAATAGTCAACTTTCCTGATTCTACCATAGTATGGTGTTTCTTAAGGTAAAGTGTCAATTTTTCAAGTCCTGTCAAAAACATTTAATTGCATTTAAAAATGTTGCTGAACATGTCAGCATTTTATTTTCGACAATATTTCCAATCGGAAAACACTAACACCAGCATACTAAGGGCTCAAACAAAGGGAGGTAACTCAATGTCTGGTATTGGCAATTTTTTATTTATGCACATTAATGGATCTTTACAAGTTTTATTGACCATATTTACCAATTTACAACTGCTTACAAAGATTATTGTGCTAAAGCGAGAGTCCAATAGTGAAATGTAAGGTTTTTCCGGGGGGAAAATGGACAAAAACAGCATTAATATCCATACTTGTTTGCATTTTCAGCCATAGCTTATGGCCAGTGCATTTTATGCAAGTGTCCCTTCTTTTCACACAGTTCAACGGTTAAAAAACCTTGTAGAACAAAAGTCTGGAGGTGCAGGTGCAGCAGGTGCTTGTCGGTTATGGGTGGGTGAGCATGACCGCTATGGATATGGGGTGCTGCGAGCCACAGTGGCCGGCAAGCGCATACATTTCCTCGCACACCGGCTTGCGTTCTTTTTGCACTTCTTGGGTACAAATGATTTTGACAGACACAATGAATGTTTCACATATATGTCACAACAAAACGTGCATTAAGGTGGAACATTTGTCGTATGAGCCCCAGTCGGTGAATAATTCTCGAAAAAAGTGCTTGGCGACAAGAGAATGCACTGGTCATCATGGTTACCCGAAGTGTATTATGTGAAAGGTAACTGGTTTGTTGATCACTGTTTACATTGTTTTAAATCTCTGATTTCTTGTTTTTGTTTCTAGTTAAGATTGTTCTTTGTCAATCTGCACATTGCAAACAGATCTAATAACTTATTCCATAACTATGGTCCCCAGCTGAAGATGATGGCTGAGATGAATACAGTGAGTCTTTCAGTAGTGGAAGGTTTGAAACCCGTTTTCGCAAAAAGTATCTGGTTTGCTTATATTGAAAGGATTCCTTTCTTCGTGAATGATAAGTGCTCCGTTTGTCAATATGTTGTAAATTCCTGTACATCTGTGAATGCTGTTTTACTTTAATACCGACAGTGCGAGCCAAAATAAACGTGGCTCTGCCTTTTCCAAGTGTTTGAGAATGGGTTGCTGAATGGCATAGGCCGGAAAAATTCCTTTTCCAACATGTGAATTTTGGGGCATAGTTGAAAATTGTCGAGTGCAAACTCTCACATCTGTTTCCATTGTACAGATTGCTTACATATTGAAGTGTTTCGGTATCAAAAGTACTTGATATAGTGTCTTTGAGACGGCTGCTATCCGTATTCGAAAGATGAAGGTGCTGTCCGTATGGCAAATGTTTTACGCTGTACTTTCGAATGCTTGACATGTGGTGCTGGCACACGGTAGACGCTTTTGAGCACTTTGAATGATCGTTGCTGAAACACGGAATTATGTTAGATAGAGCCTGTGAACTTCTTGTTACAAAGTAATTGCTATCGTTTGATTTTATTGTCTTTAAATTTTGAAGTTCCATTCGCACACGTGTTCGAACACCACTGGCAAGCATTTTTATGTAGTTTGTTTTGTCCTGTGTGCCCAACATTTTTAATCCAGTTTAATCCAGAAAATACTTTTTTTGTATGTGCAAAGGTTTGTTTAATCCCATCTGATAAGTGCCAAGGTTCTTGTTTTTCCCTGTGCTGTATCTATTTTTGTTAATTTTTAAGATTGGCCAGTGGTCATCTCTATAACTTTTGGATTACCTCCCTTTCATTGGGAGATATTGTCATTTTAGTCCATTGTGGCAGCCAAAGCCATGTTTAATCAAATGTTTACATTACTCAAAGTACTGTGCTTGTTTGTAGAAGAAAATTCAGTGGTAGGTTTGCATAAGAAAAGGTAAATCATGTAATTAAATGGGCTTTTTTAAATGAAAATATGTAAAAACTTTCAAAATATTTACCTTTTTGCTATGCTTTTTGAGGATTTTTCAGCACCAATGCATTGATCAGAAGTGTTTGGCTGTTAATTATCATTTGGACATCATTTTTTAAATGATTGGGTACAAAAATGCAGTGTTTATTGAAATTTGCTTGCAAACATAATGCAATTCCTGGCTCAGTAGTACAGTCTGCAGATAGTGGGAAACAGTGCTGAAAATGACCAAATTATCATGTGTAGAAAACAAGGCATAAAAAATACACGAGTCGTCCCAGGATTTTAAAATTTATTGTACACACTCATATATGAGTAAACCTCATGAAAATAGTCAACTTTCCTGATTCTACCATAGTATGGTGTTTCTTAAGGTAAAGTGTCAATTTTTCAAGTCCTGTCAAAAACATTTAATTGCATTTAAAAATGTTGCTGAACATGTCAGCATTTTATTTTCGACAATATTTCCAATCGGAAAACACTAACACCAGCATACTAAGGGCTCAAACAAAGGGAGGTAACTCAATGTCTGGTATTGGCAATTTTTTATTTATGCACATTAATGGATCTTTACAAGTTTTATTGACCATATTTACCAATTTACAACTGCTTACAAAGATTATTGTGCTAAAGCGAGAGTCCAATAGTGAAATGTAAGGTTTTTCCGGGGGGAAAATGGACAAAAACAGCATTAATATCCATACTTGTTTGCATTTTCAGCCATAGCTTATGGCCAGTGCATTTTATGCAAGTGTCCCTTCTTTTCACACAGTTCAACGGTTAAAAAACCTTGTAGAACAAAAGTCTGGAGGTGCAGGTGCAGCAGGTGCTTGTCGGTTATGGGTGGGTGAGCATGACCGCTATGGATATGGGGTGCTGCGAGCCACAGTGGCCGGCAAGCGCATACATTTCCTCGCACACCGGCTTGCGTTCTTTTTGCACTTCTTGGGTACAATGATTTTGACAGACACAATGAATGTTTCACATATATGTCACAACAAAACGTGCATTAAGGTGGAACATTTGTCGTATGAGCCCCAATCGGTGAATAATTCTCGAAAAAAGTGCTTGGCGACAAGAGAATGCACTGGTCATCATGGTTACCCGAAGTGTATTATGTGAAAGGTAACTGGTTTGTTGATCACTGTTTACATTGTTTTAAATCTCTGATTTCTTGTTTTTGTTTCTAGTTAAGATTGTTCTTTGTCAATCTGCACATTGCAAACAGATCTAATAACTTATTCCATAACTATGGTCCCCAGCTGAAGATGATGGCTGAGATGAATACAGTGAGTCTTTCAGTAGTGGAAGGTTTGAAACCCGTTTTCGCAAAAAGTATCTGGTTTGCTTATATTGAAAGGATTCCTTTCTTCGTGAATGATAAGTGCTCCGTTTGTCAATATGTTGTAAATTCCTGTACATCTGTGAATGCTGTTTTACTTTAATACCGACAGTGCGAGCCAAAATAAACGTGGCTCTGCCTTTTCCAAGTGTTTGAGAATGGGTTGCTGAATGGCATAGGCCGGAAAAATTCCTTTTCCAACATGTGAATTTTGGGGCATAGTTGAAAATTGTCGAGTGCAAACTCTCACATCTGTTTCCATTGTACAGATTGCTTACATATTGAAGTGTTTCGGTATCAAAAGTACTTGATATAGTGTCTTTGAGACGGCTGCTATCCGTATTCGAAAGATGAAGGTGCTGTCCGTATGGCAAATGTTTTACGCTGTACTTTCGAATGCTTGACATGTGGTGCTGGCACACGGTAGACGCTTTTGAGCACTTTGAATGATCGTTGCTGAAACACGGAATTATGTTAGAAAGAGCCTGTGAACTTCTTGTTACAAAGTAATTGCTATCGTTTGATTTTATTGTCTTTAAATTTTGAAGTTCCATTCGCACACGTGTTCGAACACCACTGGCAAGCATTTTTATGTAGTTTGTTTTGTCCTGTGTGCCCAACATTTTTAATCCAGTTTAATCCAGAAAATACTTTTTTTGTATGTGCAAAGGTTTGTTTAATCCCATCTGATAAGTGCCAAGGTTCTTGTTTTTCCCTGTGCTGTATCTATTTTTGTTAATTTTTAAGATTGGCCAGTGGTCATCTCTATAACTTTTGGATTACCTCCCTTTCATTGGGAGATATTGTCATTTTAGTCCATTGTGGCAGCCAAAGCCATGTTTAATCAAATGTTTACATTACTCAAAGTACTGTGCTTGTTTGTAGAAGAAAATTCAGTGGTAGGTTTGCATAAGAAAAGGTAAATCATGTAATTAAATGGGCTTTTTTAAATGAAAATATGTAAAACTTTCAAAATATTTACCTTTTTGCTATGCTTTTTGAGGATTTTTCAGCACCAATGCATTGATCAGAAGTGTTTGGCTGTTAATTATCATTTGGACATCATTTTTTAAATGATTGGGTACAAAAATGCAGTGTTTATTGAAATTTGCTTGCAAACATAATGCAATTCCTGGCTCAGTAGTACAGTCTGCAGATAGTGGGAAACAGTGCTGAAAATGACCAAATTATCATGTGTAGAAAACAAGGCATAAAAAATACACGAGTCGTCCCAGGATTTTAAAATTTATTGTACACACTCATATATGAGTAAACCTCATGAAAATAGTCAACTTTCCTGATTCTACCATAGTATGGTGTTTCTTAAGGTAGCACTATACAGTTTTGAGCCTTAGTGTCGAATTGGCAGGGGAGAAATTTCTAATAAATAGGGATACAATAAAACTGAGCAGCAATAATAGTGTTTTACAAGTTTAAAGTATCAGATTTGAGTGGTGGTGGTTTGAAATGCATGCTTAGTGAATTCGAAAATGTGTCCAGTGCCTAGCCAGTGTGTCTGCTGAGCAGTCAATGTCATGAGATACGTACATGCTGGTTTCTAGCTCCGAAGGCTAATTTTGCATGAATTTTAAAGGTGCCTCCACTCAACTGAATTTCTGCAAAAAACCGCGTCGATGACCCTAGGATTCTTCGGTGTCGGTCAAATATCTGGTTAGTGATGCAGTAAAGCAGAAAGTGTTTAATGAACTGGCATTTGCAGTTTAGTGGTAAATTTGTGTTGAAAATCACAGAAATGGCCTCGAAAACAGGTGACATTCACACCCCTAAATTGGCTGAATTTCCATGATAAAAATATACAGCAAGTGGGTGCACCATGGCTATCCATGTATTTTCTGGAAGACATACCCCCAACAATACTGAAGATATGTTTTGTATGATTTCAGGTGTAGACGTTGTGTTAGCTGTGAGGACGGACAGTGCCCCCACCCCGGCAGCCAGTAGCCGATTTGTGAAAAACTGTAGTGTGCCCCCTTAAGGTAAAGTGTCAATTTTTCAAGTCCTGTCAAAAACATTTAATTGCATTTAAAAATGTTGCTGAACATGTCAGCATTTTATTTTCGACAATATTTCCAATCGGAAAACACTAACACCAGCATACTAAGGGCTCAAACAAAGGGAGGTAACTCAATGTCTGGTATTGGCAATTTTTTATTTATGCACATTAATGGATCTTTACAAGTTTTATTGACCATATTTACCAATGTACAACTGCTTACAAAGATTATTGTGCTAAAGCGAGAGTCCAATAGTGAAATGTAAGGTTTTTCCGGGGGGAAAATGGACAAAAACAGCATTAATATCCATACTTGTTTGCATTTTCAGCCATAGCTTATGGCCAGTGCATTTTATGCAAGTGTCCCTTCTTTTCACACAGTTCAACGGTTAAAAAACCTTGTAGAACAAAAGTCTGGAGGTGCAGGTGCAGCAGGTGCTTGTCGGTTATGGGTGGGTGAGCATGACCGCTATGGATATGGGGTGCTGCGAGCCACAGTGGCCGGCAAGCGCATACATTTCCTCGCACACCGGCTTGCGTTCTTTTTGCACTTCTTGGGTACAATGATTTTGACAGACACAATGAATGTTTCACATATATGTCACAACAAAACGTGCATTAAGGTGGAACATTTGTCGTATGAGCCCCAGTCGGTGAATAATTCTCGAAAAAAGTGCTTGGCGACAAGAGAATGCACTGGTCATCATGGTTACCCGAAGTGTATTATGTGAAAGGTAACTGGTTTGTTGATCACTGTTTACATTGTTTTAAATCTCTGATTTCTTGTTTTTGTTTCTAGTTAAGATTGTTCTTTGTCAATCTGCACATTGCAAACAGATCTAATAACTTATTCCATAACTATGGTCCCCAGCTGAAGATGATGGCTGAGATGAATACAGTGAGTCTTTCAGTAGTGGAAGGTTTGAAACCCGTTTTCGCAAAAAGTATCTGGTTTGCTTATATTGAAAGGATTCCTTTCTTCGTGAATGATAAGTGCTCCGTTTGTCAATATGTTGTAAATTCCTGTACATCTGTGAATGCTGTTTTACTTTAATACCGACAGTGCGAGCCAAAATAAACGTGGCTCTGCCTTTTCCAAGTGTTTGAGAATGGGTTGCTGAATGGCATAGGCCGGAAAAATTCCTTTTCCAACATGTGAATTTTGGGGCATAGTTGAAAATTGTCGAGTGCAAACTCTCACATCTGTTTCCATTGTACAGATTGCTTACATATTGAAGTGTTTCGGTATCAAAAGTACTTGATATAGTGTCTTTGAGACGGCTGCTATCCGTATTCGAAAGATGAAGGTGCTGTCCGTATGGCAAATGTTTTACGCTGTACTTTCGAATGCTTGACATGTGGTGCTGGCACACGGTAGACGCTTTTGAGCACTTTGAATGATCGTTGCTGAAACACGGAATTATGTTAGATAGAGCCTGTGAACTTCTTGTTACAAAGTAATTGCTATCGTTTGATTTTATTGTCTTTAAATTTTGAAGTTCCATTCGCACACGTGTTCGAACACCACTGGCAAGCATTTTTATGTAGTTTGTTTTGTCCTGTGTGCCCAACATTTTTAATCCAGTTTAATCCAGAAAATACTTTTTTTGTATGTGCAAAGGTTTGTTTAATCCCATCTGATAAGTGCCAAGGTTCTTGTTTTTCCCTGTGCTGTATCTATTTTTGTTAATTTTTAAGATTGGCCAGTGGTCATCTCTATAACTTTTGGATTACCTCCCTTTCATTGGGAGATATTGTCATTTTAGTCCATTGTGGCAGCCAAAGCCATGTTTAATCAAATGTTTACATTACTCAAAGTACTGTGCTTGTTTGTAGAAGAAAATTCAGTGGTAGGTTTGCATAAGAAAAGGTAAATCATGTAATTAAATGGGCTTTTTTAAATGAAAATATGTAAAAACTTTCAAAATATTTACCTTTTTGCTATGCTTTTTGAGGATTTTTCAGCACCAATGCATTGATCAGAAGTGTTTGGCTGTTAATTATCATTTGGACATCATTTTTTAAATGATTGGGTACAAAAATGCAGTGTTTATTGAAATTTGCTTGCAAACATAATGCAATTCCTGGCTCAGTAGTACAGTCTGCAGATAGTGGGAAACAGTGCTGAAAATGACCAAATTATCATGTGTAGAAAACAAGGCATAAAAAATACACGAGTCGTCCCAGGATTTTAAAATTTATTGTACACACTCATATATGAGTAAACCTCATGAAAATAGTCAACTTTCCTGATTCTACCATAGTATGGTGTTTCTTAAGGTAGCACTATACAGTTTTGAGCCTTAGTGTCGAATTGGCAGGGGAGAAATTTCTAATAAATAGGGATACAATAAAACTGAGCAGCAATAATAGTGTTTTACAAGTTTAAAGTATCAGATTTGAGTGGTGGTGGTTTGAAATGCATGCTTAGTGAATTCGAAAATGTGTCCAGTGCCTAGCCAGTGTGTCTGCTGAGCAGTCAATGTCATGAGATACGTACATGCTGGTTTCTAGCTCCGAAGGCTAATTTTGCATGAATTTTAAAGGTGCCTCCACTCAACTGAATTTCTGCAAAAAACCGCGTGGATGACCCTAGGATTCTTCGGTGTCGGTCAAATATCTGGTTAGTGATGCAGTAAAGCAGAAAGTGTTTAATGAACTGGCATTTGCAGTTTAGTGGTAAATTTGTGTTGAAAATCACAGAAATGGCCTCGAAAACAGGTGACATTCAGACCCCTAAATTGGCTGAATTTCCATGATAAAAATATACAGCAAGTGGGTGCACCATGGCTATCCATGTATTTTCTGGAAGACATACCCCCAACAATACTGAAGATATGTTTTGTATGATTTCAGGTGTAGACGTTGTGTTAGCTGTGAGGACGGACAGTGCCCCCACCCCGGCAGCCAGTAGCCGATTTGTGAAAAACTGTAGTGTGCCCCCTTAAGGTAAAGTGTCAATTTTTCAAGTCCTGTCAAAAACATTTAATTGCATTTAAAAATGTTGCTGAACATGTCAGCATTTTATTTTCGACAATATTTCCAATCGGAAAACACTAACACCAGCATACTAAGGGCTCAAACAAAGGGAGGTAACTCAATGTCTGGTATTGGCAATTTTTTATTTATGCACATTAATGGATCTTTACAAGTTTTATTGACCATATTTACCAATTTACAACTGCTTACAAAGATTATTGTGCTAAAGCGAGAGTCCAATAGTGAAATGTAAGGTTTTTCCGGGGGGAAAATGGACAAAAACAGCATTAATATCCATACTTGTTTGCATTTTCAGCCATAGCTTATGGCCAGTGCATTTTATGCAAGTGTCCCTTCTTTTCACACAGTTCAACGGTTAAAAAACCTTGTAGAACAAAAGTCTGGAGGTGCAGGTGCAGCAGGTGCTTGTCGGTTATGGGTGGGTGAGCATGACCGCTATGGATATGGGGTGCTGCGAGCCACAGTGGCCGGCAAGCGCATACATTTCCTCGCACACCGGCTTGCGTTCTTTTTGCACTTCTTGGGTACAATGATTTTGACAGACACAATGAATGTTTCACATATATGTCACAACAAAACGTGCATTAAGGTGGAACATTTGTCGTATGAGCCCCAGTCGGTGAATAATTCTCGAAAAAAGTGCTTGGCGACAAGAGAATGCACTGGTCATCATGGTTACCCGAAGTGTATTCTGTGAAAGGTAACTGGTTTGTTGATCACTGTTTACATTGTTTTAAATCTCTGATTTCTTGTTTTTGCTTCTAGTTAAGATTGTTCTTTGTCAATCTGCACATTGCAAACAGATCTAATAACTTATTCCATAACTATGGTCCCCAGCTGAAGATGATGGCTGAGATGAATACAGTGAGTCTTTCAGTAGTGGAAGGTTTGAAACCCGTTTTCGCAAAAAGTATCTGGTTTGCTTATATTGAAAGGATTCCTTTCTTCGTGAATGATAAGTGCTCCGTTTGTCAATATGTTGTAAATTCCTGTACATCTGTGAATGCTGTTTTACTTTAATACCGACAGTGCGAGCCAAAATAAACGTGGCTCTGCCTTTTCCAAGTGTTTGAGAATGGGTTGCTGAATGGCATAGGCCGGAAAAATTCCTTTTCCAACATGTGAATTTTGGGGCATAGTTGAAAATTGTCGAGTGCAAACTCTCACATCTGTTTCCATTGTACAGATTGCTTACATATTGAAGTGTTTCGGTATCAAAAGTACTTGATATAGTGTCTTTGAGACGGCTGCTATCCGTATTCGAAAGATGAAGGTGCTGTCCGTATGGCAAATGTTTTACGCTGTACTTTCGAATGCTTGACATGTGGTGCTGACACACGGTAGACGCTTTTGAGCACTTTGAATGATCGTTGCTGAAACACGGAATTATGTTAGATAGAGCCTGTGAACTTCTTGTTACAAAGTAATTGCTATCGTTTGATTTTATTGTCTTTAAATTTTGAAGTTCCATTCGCACACGTGTTCGAACACCACTGGCAAGCATTTTTATGTAGTTTGTTTTGTCCTGTGTGCCCAACATTTTTAATCCAGTTTAATCCAGAAAATACTTTTTTTGTATGTGCAAAGGTTTGTTTAATCCCATCTGATAAGTGCCAAGGTTCTTGTTTTTCCCTGTGCTGTATCTATTTTTGTTAATTTTTAAGATTGGCCAGTGGTCATCTCTATAACTTTTGGATTACCTCCCTTTCATTGGGAGATATTGTCATTTTAGTCCATTGTGGCAGCCAAAGCCATGTTTAATCAAATGTTTACATTACTCAAAGTACTGTGCTTGTTTGTAGAAGAAAATTCAGTGGTAGGTTTGCATAAGAAAAGGTAAATCATGTAATTAAATGGGCTTTTTTAAATGAAAATATGTAAAAACTTTCAAAATATTTACCTTTTTGCTATGCTTTTTGAGGATTTTTCAGCACCAATGCATTGATCAGAAGTGTTTGGCTGTTAATTATCATTTGGACATCATTTTTTAAATGATTGGGTACAAAAATGCAGTGTTTATTGAAATTTGCTTGCAAACATAATGCAATTCCTGGCTCAGTAGTACAGTCTGCAGATAGTGGGAAACAGTGCTGAAAATGACCAAATTATCATGTGTAGAAAACAAGGCATAAAAAATACACGAGTCGTCCCAGGATTTTAAAATTTATTGTACACACTCATATATGAGTAAACCTCATGAAAATAGTCAACTTTCCTGATTCTACCATAGTATGGTGTTTCTTAAGGTAAAGTGTCAATTTTTCAAGTCCTGTCAAAAACATTTAATTGCATTTAAAAATGTTGCTGAACATGTCAGCATTTTATTTTCGACAATATTTCCAATCGGAAAACACTAACACCAGCATACTAAGGGCTCAAACAAAGGGAGGTAACTCAATGTCTGGTATTGGCAATTTTTTATTTATGCACATTAATGGATCTTTACAAGTTTTATTGACCATATTTACCAATTTACAACTGCTTACAAAGATTATTGTGCTAAAGCGAGAGTCCAATAGTGAAATGTAAGGTTTTTCCGGGGGGAAAATGGACAAAAACAGCATTAATATCCATACTTGTTTGCATTTTCAGCCATAGCTTATGGCCAGTGCATTTTATGCAAGTGTCCCTTCTTTTCACACAGTTCAACGGTTAAAAATCCTTGTAGAACAAAAGTCTGGAGGTGCAGGTGCAGCAGGTGCTTGTCGGTTATGGGTGGGTGAGCATGACCGCTATGGATATGGGGTGCTGCGAGCCACAGTGGCCGGCAAGCGCATACATTTCCTCGCACACCGGCTTGCGTTCTTTTTGCACTTCTTGGGTACAATGATTTTGACAGACACAATGAATGTTTCACATATATGTCACAACAAAACGTGCATTAAGGTGTAACATTTGTCGTATGAGCCCCAATCGGTGAATAATTCTCGAAAAAAGTGCTTGGCGACAAGAGAATGCACTGGTCATCATGGTTACCCGAAGTGTATTATGTGAAAGGTAACTGGTTTGTTGATCACTGTTTACATTGTTTTAAATCTCTGATTTCTTGTTTTTGTTTCTAGTTAAGATTTTTCTTTGTCAATCTGCACATTGCAAACAGATCTAATAACTTATTCCATAACTATGGTCCCCAGCTGAAGATGATGGCTGAGATGAATACAGTGAGTCTTTCAGTAGTGGAAGGTTTGAAACCCGTTTTCTCAAAAAGTATCTGGTATGCTTATATTGAAAGGATTCCTTTCTTCGTGAATGATAAGTGCTCCGTTTGTCAATATGTTGTAAATTCCTGTACATCTGTGAATGCTGTTTTACTTTAATACCGACAGTGCGAGCCAAAATAAACGTGGCTCTGCCTTTTCCAAGTGTTTGAGAATGGGTTGCTGAATGGCATAGGCCGGAAAAATTCCTTTTCCAACATGTGAATTTTGGGGCATAGTTGAAAATTGTCGAGTGCAAACTCTCACATCTGTTTCCATTGTACAGATTGCTTACATATTGAAGTGTTTCGGTATCAAAAGTACTTGATATAGTGTCTTTGAGACGGCTGCTATCCGTATTCGAAAGATGAAGGTGCTGTCCGTATGGCAAATGTTTTACGCTGTACTTTCGAATGCTTGACATGTGGTGCTGGCACACGGTAGACGCTTTTGAGCACTTTGAATGATCGTTGCTGAAACACGGAATTATGTTAGAAAGAGCCTGTGAACTTCTTGTTACAAAGTAATTGCTATCGTTTGATTTTATTGTCTTTAAATTTTGAAGTTCCATTCGCACACGTGTTCGAACACCACTGGCAAGCATTTTTATGTAGTTTGTTTTGTCCTGTGTGCCCAACATTTTTAATCCAGTTTAATCCAGAAAATACTTTTTTTGTATGTGCAAAGGTTTGTTTAATCCCATCTGATAAGTGCCAAGGTTCTTGTTTTTCCCTGTGCTGTATCTATTTTTGATAATTTTTAAGATTGGCCAGTGGTCATCTCTATAACTTTTGGATTACCTCCCTTTCATTGGGAGATATTGTCATTTTAGTCCATTGTGGCAGCCAAAGCCATGTTTAATCAAATGTTTACATTACTCAAAGTACTGTGCTTGTTTGTAGAAGAAAATTCAGTGGTAGGTTTGCATAAGAAAAGGTAAATCATGTAATTAAATGGGCTTTTTTAAATGAAAATATGTAAAAACTTTCAAAATATTTACCTTTTTGCTATGCTTTTTGAGGATTTTTCAGCACCAATGCATTGATCAGAAGTGTTTGGCTGTTAATTATCATTTGGACATCATTTTTTAAATGATTGGGTACAAAAATGCAGTGTTTATTGAAATTTGCTTGCAAACATAATGCAATTCCTGGCTCAGTAGTACAGTCTGCAGATAGTGGGAAACAGTGCTGAAAATGACCAAATTATCATGTGTAGAAAACAAGGCATAAAAAATACACGAGTCGTCCCAGGATTTTAAAATTTATTGTACACACTCATATATGAGTAAACCTCATGAAAATAGTCAACTTTCCTGATTCTACCATAGTATGGTGTTTCTTAAGGTAGCACTATACAGTTTTGAGCCTTAGTGTCGAATTTGCAGGGGAGAAATTTCTAATAAATAGGGATACAATAAAACTGAGCAGCAATAATAGTGTTTTACAAGTTTAAAGTATCAGATTTGAGTGGTGGTGGTTTGAAATGCATGCTTAGTGAATTCGAAAATGTGTCCAGTGCCTAGCCAGTGTGTCTGCTGAGCAGTCAAGGTCATGAGATACGTACATGCTGGTTTCTAGCTCCGAAGGCTAATTTTGCATGAATTTTAAAGGTGCCTCCACTCAACTGAATTTCTGCAAAAAACCGCGTGGATGACCCTAGGATTCTTCGGTGTCGGTCAAATATCTGGTTAGTGATGCAGTAAAGCAGAAAGTGTTTAATGAACTGGCATTTGCAGTTTAGTGGTAAATTTGTGTTGAAAATCACAGAAATGGCCTCGAAAACAGGTGACATTCAGACCCCTAAATTGGCTGAATTTCCATGATAAAAATATACAGCAAGTGGGTGCACCATGGCTATCCATGTATTTTCTGGAAGACATACCCCCAACAATACTGAAGATATGTTTTGTATGATTTCAGGTGTAGACGTTGTGTTAGCTGTGAGGACGGACAGTGCCCCCACCCCGGCAGCCAGTAGCCGATTTGTGAAAAACTGTAGTGTGCCCCCAAAGCACATGCGGCAGTTGGATAGCCTCGGCCAACTTCGTAGATATACGTTGTTAAATATATAAATCCGAAGTATTCCGATTCACCCGACAACAGCAATCTCCAATCTCTTGCACGACGGTTACATTACATTCACCTCTGTGTTGGGCTCAGAACGGACTATTGTTATGAAAGCGTCTCATTTATGTCATGATCATTCCAAGCGTTCATCATTGAGGTTACATAATACTAAACAATCTCTTGCACGACAGTTACATTGCATTCACTGCATTAAAGAAAACCATTTCATACCATGATATCTTATATCAGTCTTAATTCATTATTATAAAATTAAAATTAAAAATGTTTTTTTTTATGGTAAGAAACCAACATACATACACACGTAGAAGCAATTCCTAACGTCACTAAAAAAAATATGTTCAATTGTTTACATTTGTGAAGTGCGTGGAATGATTCCATCTGCGTAAATGGGCAATAAATTAGTTCCAAAGAGTTGCATTAAAACTCGCAAGTTTTTGCACGATTTATCGTACATTTAAAAGTCATATTTCTTAATTTAATGCATGCGATCTTAAATATCCAATCAAATATACGTTGAATGCGTTTGTTCGGTTTTATCTATTTTATAGACAAAATGGAGGGCTGAGCCTTTCGCAGAGTTGTATGTGACAGCAAGGAACGACAACTCTGCGTGGAGATTGCGACAACAGTAGACGACACAATGACAAATCACCTTTGACCTTTAAAGACATACGAGGACATACGGAAACGTCGGCGCATGCGAGCTGACAAATATACGTTCGCGTGCACTTTAACTATGGAACGGCGCATGCAAAATCAATATAGATAAAAACTGACATATAGAAAATGTCACACAGTGACATTCTTCTCTGCTACGAGAAAATGTCTCCTGACATTTTATTACGCTTCAACTAAAAAATACCTCAATATCTACAAAAACATACAACTATACAGTACCCAGTCTGACCTTATGATGAAATAATCAACTTGAGATTATGACCACTGAATAACTTGTGAAAACTTTTCCTCAAAAATTAATTTGCATTTGAAAATAGTTTCTTTCAGTGATTAGTAATATCAAGTATACGTATATGCGAAACATTGCGAAATAACATGTCGAAAAGAATTGAACATTATCAGTTGTTGCTGGTAAGGTAGCCACCTTCATCAGCTTAGTACTGGCTTATGTTAAAACCCAAGGGAAGTAACTGCGATAGACATATCATAATTTTATACCGGATTTATTTCCCTGCAACGAATCCGGGTCGTTTCGCCCTAAATCCTGTTCGCCCCCGAGTCGTTTCGCCCAGATTCTCCTTCGCCCTGGGTCGTTTCGCCCTAATTGCCGGGTCGTTTCGCCCTAGTTTTTAGTCTTTAGCTTGTTATAACTAGAGTATTTTTTAATACAGTATTATGCTATCTTTATTACTGTTTCTTTTGTCTTTTGCTTCAGGTATATCGCAGGGCAACAGATAAGGTTCATTTTATCGTTTTACGATTTTTATTTGACAGAAAACGAATTGAAATTAAAATTCAATCGCACAGAAATTGATTTTGAAAATGGAAAACGAATTGAAATCGATTCTTAGTCGTTTTATTTTTTTTTCTTTTTTCCGCCGTACCGCGTTTAATTATGATAAGTGTATAGTAACATTTAGTGCGGCCGTTATATTTTAGTAAGTTCATATAAAAACTGTTTTGGACCGGTGTCAATATAAAAAAACTAAAAACTATTTGTAACAAAAAGCTTGCAGTGAAAAATAATGGACCCAAAATCTTATCTGTTGCAATGCTAGAGACGCTTTGAAATAAAACAAACTATCAAGTTATTTATATTGCATATATTTTGATAGCTTCAAAGTGATAACATACTTAACGGAATACACATGTCTCAACAAAACATTTAATACAGTGTCCCTAGCACACATACACAAACAGTTGACATACATTTTATTTTACATAACAGATAACAAATGAGCGCATCACACCAAAATACAGACTTCATTTTATATTTATTAATACACATGTCTAAATAAAACACACACTACAGTGTTGCAAGAACGTGTCGAAATATAAAATCACGAATGACGATGCCACTGACTAAAGGGGTTATTTACCCTCGGGACTTGGGTTAAAAACCATTGCCCGAGCACACTGCTTAACATAGAACTCTGCATAAAAAAGCCGAAAACGGCCATAAAATGGACAGCCCGATTTTACTGGGCTGTACCATTGGTATAAATATAAAACTTTGCGGTGTTGGTGCGGTGCCTTAATAAAAATCTATTGGTTTAAAAATATCTAACATTTATAAGAAGCGTTAAAAAGACGCAGTGCTTTACAATGGATGGGCCTAACGCTGTTTAAAAAGCGGCGTTTTTATTGGTTGGTGTACTTTTAAAAAGCTGGCGCGGATTGGCCAAAATTTATTATTAAGGATTGCAAGTAGGTCAATCCGTTTAAAAATAGATTTTCCCACGGCTGACGTTGTACTTTAAGAAAAAGTAAACAATAATAGTTTATATACAAAAATATAAATGAAAGAAAAGGATGAATTAATCCAAAAGAATTTGGAGTTGTTTTATAGTATTAGATTACTATGTTTTGTTATGTTACTGTACTTATTATTAATTATTATCATTAATATGATGTTGTTATTGTATGTTATTGTTTTTAAGGAGGAGAGAGAGAAAGAATAGCCCAATTTTTATAAGTAAAGATGGTGAAAACACACATACTGTTGTATGTGGCATCATCATTACCAGACCCACTGTTCAGTATATACTGCAATGGGTTTGTTGGAGTCTTTAAACTTTGTGATCTGTGTTTTAAATGTTAGAGTCCAAATAGGACTATTTTAATATAAGTCTTATAGAAAAAGGGATACACATATGTGTAATATGTTTGAGTAATACAATAACAATAATTGAGGATTTTCCAGATCACAAAGTGGTTGAACATTGCCACAATATGTTTACATACATAGTCAAGTACCATTTTCATATGTATATTTAAAGTTTAAACTAAATGCCACACAACAAGGTCTAATCATTGGTGAGTTATGTTTATATTTATGAACATTAATTGATAGGGATGCCAGAGCCTGGTTTAACAGCTCTCAAATGTAAAGTGAAGTTGCATGTGTACATGCAATTATATGAAAAGGAAAGGAAAGAAGACAATATATGATAACACATAGGGAGTATAACTCTCAATTATATATTAATGTTGCAATTGAGTATTGAGTTGTTAAAAAATAACGAGTACAAGTTCATGTATGTGGCTCAATGTTAAACACTTGCAGACAGGGAATATAGCCGTAATGCTCCAACATAAGACCCTGTCTGTATGGAACTTAAGGAGGATTGGGCTATGGAGAAGAGAGGTCCCCCCAGAGTGGCATTAAAACAATATTTAAAAGTGGGTTTAGTAAAAAACCCTTATATGTTAAGGGCAATAACTTACGTGTCTCCAAACGGTCACCTTCATAGGGCCACATAAAAATTAAGGGTAAGACAATGTGCTTTACAGTTAAAAATGAGACAAAAACAGCTAAATTTGTACAAGAGGTACATTATTTACATTATATGACAATGCCATAGCCAAGTTGCTTTTTATATACACTTTCGGCGAATATCTTGAGATCAAAAGATGCAAACTGGCTTAAAGTTTATAAAAACAATATAACGCCTTTATAATGTCTCCTTTTATTGTTTCTGTGCTAGTAATTAGTCAATCATCTGATCACACGTCTTCCGATCTAAGTGTGTTTGATAATTGTTAAATTGGTCCCGAAATTATTTTAATTGGCAAATCAAAGCATCATACCTCTGCCAAACTAATAAATCATAATACTTCACGTTTGTAACACAATGAATCATAATGTTTCCGTTAATTAATTGCAATTAAAATCAAACGGATAATTGAGCAAACATCAAACTTGTAATAATTAAATAATCTTAATTTCCCATATACATCGAAAAAATTGAAAGTTTATGGAATAAAACAAGTAAGGATGAATGAAAAGTGTTTTTAAGTGAACATTTGGATGATACCTATGATTATATATGACCAGAAAACGCAAACCCTCCAAAGATTCGCTGGATAACGGTCAAGCAAGCTCAACACAAAGCACGAACAAGCGAAACAAAGGGAAAAAAATGGCGCAAAATGCTCAGGCTTCACCCGTGACTAATATAAGCGGACAAACACAGGCGAGCAACAGATATTTCAAGGTTAAAGACCAAAATTTAGTATATTAAGTATATTAAAGACTGGTACGCAAACACGTGAAATTAAATGTGGTAACACATAGTACCTGAAATTTAACTGGTTATTCACTTAAATCCTTAAAGGTACATACTCAAATTTTCTGAAATAAATGGTACTGTTACAATTAAAAACATATCCTATAAACATACTGACTACTGTGTCAATATTCTTTTGGAACATCTGCAATGGAACAATACATTAAAATAACTGTAAAAGAAGGTAAAAACATCATAAGGCTAATAATATAGCATAAAATACAATTTATGCAATAGTAGCCCTAATCACCTAATCACCATTATGAATGTTAACATACTTTCTCTGTGTTAGACAATCATCTTAGATGTCTGAAAATATCAGTAGAAATAAGAATTTCAAACTGAAACAAAATACATGTAGTTAATCTGAAACTTAATAAAGATCAGACCTACAAAATAAGACATCTGAAAAAAAAGAACTTTTCATGTTATACAATTAACTGAAAATACATTTTAAACTAATTGAAACTGTGACATTCTCCTCTGTCACACAAAATAAATTTCACCCTGGGGAAAAGTATCTACATGTGCTGTAATTTGTTGAACCTGATCTCCATACCAATCTGGCTATCTCCTTGGTCTCTGTAGTCGTTGTGGTAACACTGGCTCTGCAGAGTCAGGTCTTTGGAGTAACACCGGCGTTGGAGCCTGTGGTGTATGATTTCAGATCTGGTCTGCAATCTGAGACTCGGACCTATGACCTTAGGATAAAGATTGGTTCTGATTAGACATACCATTACCTGAAAAATAATAATCAGTATATCTGTGAGGTTGAGACCTAGAAAAACTTGCGTTATTACAACTAGGTGTGTCCTGCTGAAAATCAAACGCTAGGTTGGACCTACCAGTAGAGTTATTACTGGATTCACCGTCACAAGTAGCACGTGATATGCTAGATGGTAACTCTGGTCGGGGAAAATTGACACAGGGCTGTGTTAAAGGTCTTCTCCTAGGTGGTATGATATACCTCAGGCTTGCCTCACTTGTCTCAGAACTGCTGTCTGACTCCGACTCGGGTGGAAAGTTGATTTCCTTGGTCGTGTCGACTTCCGGTGTTGGTCTCTTCTGTTGTGGTATGGGTAGTTTTGTCGTATCCGGGATAGTGTCTTCAAATGGGATATAGAGCAGAGAAAGTAGAAGATTCCTATGTAGACTGGTATCTTCTGGTCTGGGATGTCCATCACAACTTCACAAGGTATGGTTCTCGCTGCCACTTGTCATCCAGCTTCCCTTGAGGCGTCACATTCTTGATGAGTACCCTGTCCCCAATCTCGAGCTTGGAATTGCGTTACTTGTTGTCATATATCTTCTTGTGACGCCCAGACTGCTTCTCGGAGTTCTGCTTGGCTGTTTGGTAGGCGAAGTCCAACCTTCTTCAAATTTGCTGCATAGTTGTCTATGCTGCTGGATGGAGGTGTAGAGTCCTTCACCCCAATGAACATATACATGTATGGCCATCCAAAGAGAAGATAGTGTGGTGAGAAGCCTGTGAACTCATGTCTCGTGGAGTTATAGGCGTGAACCATGGGTTTGACATAATCCTTCCAGATGGACTTTTCGGCTGAATTCAAAGTTCCTTACATCCAAAGAAGTGTCGCATTAAAGCGCTCGGTGACTGGATTTCCCATAGGATGGTATGTTGTAGTCCTAGTCTTCTGCACTCCTGCTATGTTACATAACTCCTTTATGACCTTGCTCTTGAAGTTTCTTCTCTGGTCACAATGTAGTCTTGCTGGAAATGAGTAGTGGAAGAAGAAATTCTCAAACAGGACTCTAGCCCTGGTCTGTGTAGTCTGGTTTCGAGTTATAGCTTGGGCGTAGCAAGTGAAGTGGTCTCTGATGATGAAAATGTTCTTGTATCCACCCTTGGACTTCTCAAGCGAAAGGTAATCTATGCATACCAGCTCCATGGGATGAGCGCTTGTAAATGGTACCATCTGTGCTTGGGCTTTGGTAGGTGACTTCCTCCTCAGGCAGTTGGGACAGGTTTGAACCTTCCATACTACATCCTTCTCCAGGCCTGGCCAGAAGAACCGCTGCTTCACCAACCAAAGTGTCCTGTCTTGTCCTTGGTGACCGACATCATCATGGAGTCCTTTCATGGCCCAGCCTCTGTAGCTCTCTGGTAGCACTAGATGTAACTCATCCTGACCGTCTGTCTGACACTGTCTGTATAAAATACTGTCTTTGATGGTAAAAGAGCTCCTATGTCTTAGGTACTTCTGCATGTCCTTGGATTCCTGTCGCAGTTGGTCCTTTTGTAGTATAAGTCTGTTGTCAATTATGTGGTATATCCTGGAAATGGTAGGGTCTTTCTTTTGTTCCTCCTTCTTGTTAACATCACTTATGTCTGTAGCTAAGTAGGTAGGATCCTCTGTCCCAAGGTTACAATTGTTTGTAATGACAAAAGACTCTGCAAGTGGATGTCCCCCTGTCCTGGCTATGGCCTCTGAGCACAGGGCCTTGATGACATCTGTTAACATCACCTCTTCTTCCTGCTGATGTGGTCGTCTGCTCAATCCATCTGCATCGCGGTCCGGCACGCCTTCCTTGTACACTGCTTTGAAGTTGTAGTTGCCCAGTGCAGCTAACCATCTGTGTCTTGTCGCATCTAACTTGGCTGTTGAAGATACATAGATGAGCAGGTTGTTGTCGGTTCTCACGATGAAGGTGTTTCCATACAGGTAGTCGTGGAACTTTTCCGAGATGGCCCACTTCAGACACACAAACTCCAGCTTGTGCGCAGGGTAGTTCCTCTCGCTGGCACGAAGACCTCTTCTGACGTAGCTGATGACATGCTCCAAACCGTCCTGTTCCTGATATAGTGCGGCGCCAAGACCCTCTGTGGATGCATCGACACAAACAAGAAACGGTTTTGAGTTTTCTTCTTCTTGGACTTCTTTGAAGCTTTGTTGGTGGGATGACCAACAAGAAGGTCATTCAGCGGCTTGACAATCTTTGCATAGTCTTTTACAAAGCGTCTGTAAAACCCTGTAAAACCAAGGAAAATTCTCAAGGACTTTATTCCTTGTGGAACTGGCCAAGTAGTCAAAGATGCTGTTTTCTCAGGGTCTGTATGAATTCCGTCAGAGGATACCATATGACCTAGATACAAAACTGAAGCGCTGAAAAAAGCTTTAAGACCATGGAGATAAAGACGTTCAAAGGAAGCTTCTAACCTGGTGACATGATCTTGGAAATTCTTTGAAAAAATAAGCACATCATCTTAAAAGATAAGACACTCTCTAAGGTTTAGTCTCTGAAAAGTACTGGCTGCATTTGTTAACACAAATGGCATCCTTTCACATTGGTAGAACCCCAATCCTCCTACTGCAAAGGCTGTCTTTTCTTTGTCTTCCTCTGCTATTTCATCCTGCCAGTATCCGCTGCGTAAGTCTAATTTTGAAAAGAATTTTGAATAAGCAAGTGAATTTAGCATATCTCCAACTCTGGGTAGATTGTATATATCTTTGATGGTTCTCTTACTATGTTCCCTTATATCTAAACAGTCATTTTTTAACTCTTCCAAGATATTATCGGGATGAATCTTCTGACCATGTTTCATGAAGATCGGACAGTAAATGTGGCCTCTAGAGTGTAAACAAGATTTTACTAGCGCCATATAAGGAAGAATGCCCCACCCCTTGTAAGCCATGTTTTTCAAGCAACATAATTATTTTCCAACTCATCCAAGATATTATTGAGACCAATCTTTTGACCCAATTTCATGAAGATTGGACAATAACTGTGTGGCCTCTAGTGTTATTAAGGTTTTACTAAAGCAATATATAGCGATATAAGGAAAAATGCCCCGCCCCTGGTGGCCATGTTTTTGAAGCAATCAAAACCATTTTCAAACTCATCTTCTGACCACGTTTCATGATGATCGGAAAATAAATGTGACCTCTATAGTGGTTTTACTATAGCCATATTATGAAAAATGCCCCACCCACAAGATGGTCATGTTTTTCAACTAACCAGCATCATTTTTGAACTCGTCCAAGATATTATTGGGATGAATCTTCTGACCAAGTCAAGATTTTACTATAGCCATATATAGCCATATAAGGAAAAATGCCCCGCCCCTTGGCAGCCATGTTTTTCAAGAAAACGTAATCATTTTCGAACTCATCCATGATATCAATAAGACAAATCTTCTGACTATATTTCATGAAGATTGGACAATAAATGTGGCCTCTAGAGTGTTAACAAGGTTTTACTATAGCCATATAAGGAAAAATGCCCCGCCCCCTGGCGGCCATGTTTTTCAGCCAAAGGGAATTATTTCTAAACTCCTCCAAGTTATTATTGGGATGAATCTTATGACCAAGTTTCATGAAGATTGGACAATAAATGTGGCCTCTAGAGTGTTACAAGATTTAACTATAGCCATATATAGCCATATAAGGAAAAATGCCCCGCCTCTTGGCAGCCATGTTTTTCAAGCAAAGGTTACTAGTTTCAAACTCATCCAAGATATCATTGGGACAAATCATCTGACCATGTTTCATGAAGATCGGAAAATAAATGTGGCCTCTAGAGTGTTAACAAGGTTTTACTATAGCCATATAAGGAAAAATGCCCCGCCCCCTGGCGGCAACGATTTTCAACCAACCGGCATCATTTTCGAACTCGTCCAAGATATTATTGGAATGAATCTTCTGACCAAGTTTCATGAAGATCAGACAATAAATGTGGCCTCTAGAGTGTTAACAAGATTTTACTATAGCCATATATAGCCATATTAGGAAAAATACCCCGCCCCTTGGCAGCCATGTTTTTCAAGCAAACGTAACCATTTTCTACAGCATCCAAGATATCATTGAGACCAATCTTCTGACCAAATTTCATGAAGATTGGACAATAAATGTGGCCTCTAGAGTGTTAACAAGGCAAATGTTGACGTAGCACGAAGGACAAAAAGCAATCACAACAGCTCACCTGAGCACGGTGAAAAGCACTAAAAATCCTAACTCGACAGCCAGCTGGGGGGGGAACCTGTGCCACTGGGCCCATTGCCTGGGTATGGGCCTGCATACCATTTTCATACTCGTCAAAGATATAATTAGGATGAATCTTCTGACCAAGTTTCATGAAGATCGAACAATAAATGTGGCCTCTAGAGTGTTAACAAGGTTTTTAAAAAGCCATATATAGCCATATAAGGAAAAATGCCCCGCCACCTGGTTGCCATGTTTTTCAAGCAACCGGGATCATTTTCAAACTTGTCCAAGATATTAGTGGGACAAATCTTCTGACCCAGTTTCATGATGATCGGACAATAAATGTGGCATCTAGAGTGTTAACAAGGTTTATTTATAGTTATATAAAGAAAAATGACCCGCCCCCTCTCTAGAGGGATGTATGATTTTCCATATTGCCATTGTAAGTTACAGTTTGAAATCTGTCAAACTTTGCTTAATTTTCACATTGCTAGCACAATTGCAAGTGCATCTAAAACCACGACAATAAAGGATATAACAAGTGGGCCAGGATAGCCTTAGAATGCTTACAAGAGTTTAAAAACAAAATTATAAAATAATATATCTTGTGTTTTACTTCATGTGTGTCAGTTTTCAACTTGGCCTCATTATGGTCAGGAAAAACATTCAGACTATGTTGGCAGGCATGTGTCGTCAGTTGTCTATTGTCAACTTCTATCTTGTTACCCACATTTTTAGCCAGTGTTGATGAAATGTGTTCTTCAGAATGTTTATCTTGACAATATCTAGGTTTATTTGAAATTTGCAAAATGTATTAAAAAGTTTTTTTCTTAGATTTGACCTGGTCACCTAGGACATACCTAACCTAGATTTCTGTACATTGAAAACATATAATTATGCTCAGTATAGCTTGATTTGTCCTTGTCGGCTCTGGTGCTTCTTATATGTACCCCGGGTACTCTTAAGTATACTTAATTGTACCCTGGGTACGAGAAAAATACTGAAACGTACTCAGGAATTATAGCGCTAAATTTGTCGTTTTTTTTTATGTCAATATTCTGTTAAATGACCTCCTTTTTATCGAAACACCAAAAAGCATGTTGAGGCAGGTTTTGTTCAAAAAGAAATTTTGTTTTGTATTCATTCGCGCGTTTTACGACATTGCACTTTTGGCGGGAATAAAACTCAGGTACAGCCTAATTTAGCCGGGTACATGTTAGTATATGTTCTTTACTTGGGGTACATTTAAGTATACTTAAGAGTACCCGGGGTACATTTAAGTAGTACCCGAGACGACAATGACCAATCAAGCCTCAGTATAAAGTATTGTTTTGTGCATCAAAGAATATGGATATATAGATAGAAGATAGATAGAAGACTACAGTATATGGGGGACATAAAAATTTAGACCATGGTTCTTAGCAACAACCGGTTAATATTCAGACTCTAAATTTTGTGTTAAATTCCACAAATCTAGAACCTTTGTACAAACACAAACACTTAAGCAGACTAGCAAAGTCAATGTCTTTAGTGTTATAATTTAAGAACATTTCAAGAATTAATAACAACTACTTAATACTTAATAAAACATGAAGCTGTTATATAAAAAAATTATTCTTGGTATTTTCCAAAGAATTACTACTGTTTAAGACACAACAAACAAATGACTGTGATAAACCTTATAGCAAGATATGACATATGGTTTAACCAGAGACAAAAAACAATGTCTTTAGTGTTATAATTATATAAAAACAAGAAGGCCATGATGGCCCTGTATCGCTCCACTGTTTTTTCTTTGCGAAAAAAACGTGCAATGCGCATGGGTTGAAATGTACTCAAGCATGTGACTTTCTCTTTCTATCCCTCGTCCCACTGGGGGTTTAAAGTTGGAAGGGTGAGCATTTTTATTGGAGATAAAAAAAAAATTGGGTACGAAAAAAAAAATGGGTACAAAAAAAATTGGGTACGAAAAATTTTAGGTACGGAAAAAAAATTGGGGGAAAGGGAAAGTAGTACCTGTGGGGAACTTGACCAACACTCGCACATTTTCGGCCCTTTCCGTCAAACATCAGATAAGTTTCTCGAAGGCAATAGTATGAATAGACATCTCGGAAAAAATTGGGGATGAAAAAATAAATTGGGTACGAAAAACAAATTGGGTACGAAAAAAAATTGGGTACGAAAAATTTTAGGTACGGAAAAAAATTGGGGGAACGGGAAAGTAGTACCTGAGGGGAACTTGACCCACACGCGCACATTTTCGGCCCTTTCCGTCAAACATCAGAAAAGTTCCTCGAAGGCAATAGTATGAATACACATTTTGGAAGCGGTAATGCGGTCCTACCTACGCGCGTCAAAATGTAAGCGAAATATGTACAAAAGTCTGTCAGGAATAATTGAATTAACGAAGAAAATCGTGTATTGATGTAAGTTTTTGAAGGAATGTGCAGAAAATATATTAAACAAAAGCTGTGTTTGTGAAACACAATGCCCCCTGCTGCGCAGCTTTGAAGCCATATATTTTACCTTTGACCTTGAAGGATGACCTTGACCTTTCACCACTCAAAATGTGCAGTTCCATGACATACACATGCATGCCGAATATGGAGTTGCTATCTTCAAAATTGCAAAATTTGACCTTTGACCTTGACCTTGAAGGATGACCTTGACCTTTCACCAATCAATATGTGCAGCTCTATGAGATATGCATGCACGCCAATATTGAAAAAGTTATGGCCAATGTTAAAGTTTTCAGACAGACAGACGCTTAATATTTGACCTTGAAGGATGACCTTCACCTTTCACAACTGAAAATGTGCAGCTCCATGAGATGCACATGTATGCCAAATATCAAGTTGCTATGTTCAATATTAAAAAAGTTATGGCCATTAAAGTTTTCGGACGGACAGACAGACTGACACACTGACTGACTGACTGACAGTTCAACTGATATAGGCCACCCTACCGGGGGCATTAAAAGCAATGGCGATATTTTTCTCAGCCACATAATTGTTAATAGTTTGATATCACAAAATGACAGTGAAAGTAGAACTGTCAAAAATTACAACCTGTCAACGTGTTGTTTTTGCTGGCACGAGAGGGCGATTACACTCAATGTGTTCACATTTTGACCATAGGCTTTGTCAATGACCTTTATAGTATGGGTAGCTTTGATATTATTTATTGCTATCATGTAACTGCATGATTGTGTATATGTTTACCATACACAAAGCATAAATAATGATATAAATATACTGATTGAGCTTATAATAATCTGAGAACTATAGCCAGGTCAATTAAGGACTTAAAATACAATTTTGTGTCCTGATTTCATGAAGAAATGACCATGCATGTCCTAGATTTCAAATTCAAGGCCCTGGTGTGACACATTGGTAGCATTATCGTTAAACTGTTACCAGGCCTATGAAATTAGTTTTTATTGAACTACTGTATCTAAGGAAATCTAAATCAGGCACTGATTTTTCTTGTTTTAATACAGTCATAGATCAGTTGTGGCCTCTGGGTAATGACCAATTTTTGCTTACTTGTCACACCCTTAAAACTTTTCACACGTCTATAATAGCAAATCTGGATTTAGGTGATCTTCAATGGTACATTTAAACTTTAGCTCTGTTACAAGAGTGCTGGTAAAGTCCAGTCACATATTTAAATCTAGGCCATGTCAAAATCAAAGTGTCAAAGACAAATGAAAGATGCGTTCATTAATTATTGTCCAGTTGTTTACTACTGCTGTAAGTTTTTATATAATATGACTGATGAACATCATGTGTACCCTGGGTACTCTAAGTATACTTACATGTACCCCAGGTACGGTAAATAAACGTAATTGTACTCGGTCCATATTAGACTGTACCCGAGTTGTATTCGCGCCCAAAAGCTGATGTCGTAAAACGCGCAACCGATTATCTTAAACACACTTCTCTTCAAAAAACACTGCATCAACATGCTTTTTTAGTATGTGTTCCGATAATATAGAGGCCATTCTACAGAAAATTGACATAAATGTGTATATATAATTATTACAAAAAAATAGTCGACAACGACTGATTTAGGGTTAAATTTCCCGGGTACATTTTAGTATATTTACCGTACCTGGGATACATGAAACTATACTTAAGAGTACATGGGGTACATGTACGTAGTACCCGAGCCGATAATGAACAATCGAGCGATAATGGAAGGTGCAACATCTCTCACGCCCCCTAGCATCGCCTTTAGCAGTATTCAATTCTCAACAGGAAAGTGCTGGAGTCATTGATCCCGAGGGACAAGAAAAACAATTGATTTATGTTCGAAATAAATAATTTGATCAATGACAATTATATTATTTGAGCCAGGTCACAGGAAAAGCGCAGTCAAATCAGTATCCAATTAAATTATTTGTTATTGTCAGAAAAAACGCTTTTAAGCAAACAGCTTTCAAGCGACTGCAGGCTGATCTAGATCCAAACTGGCCACAATCGCCTTAATGTCTCTTTTACTGTGACACAGATCATTTAACTTTAAAATGATAAAAAGTACTAACACTAAGAAAGAGTACAAACTAGTAAAGAGTTTGAAATCAATGTTGAATTTCAGGACAGCTTGGTGATCTGCAAATCCCCGATGAAATGTTGATATCGGGTATCATAGTCATTCAATAAGTCGCAAAATGCTCGAATACAATTTATAAAGCACAATGTGACTTATATTGATAACTAAAAATACCAGTATGCCAGTTTTGCCGTGTCAAGCTGTTACGATCCAGAAAGTCCTTTATTCACATCGAGTAAATATTCTTCGAATTCCAACTATTGTTGTCATAAGCGGAGATTTAGTGAATAAATAATTCATTTATCCTAAATGACAGCTTCTAAATAGCGAAACAAGCCAATTTATGCAGTAAGAAAGTTTTGAATCAAGACTCTCATGGGGGCGGCCATTGTTGAATGTTGAAACACGAACGACAACTCTGCTCGGAGAATGTTATCTCTTACGCAGTGGCGAATGCAAAAGGGAAGTAACTGAAAAATCGAGTTATCTCAATCGGACTGGCTCGGTCTTTTACATAGGTCGCCATTGTGAAAAAAAAATTGATGGTTATGATACCTTGGACGATGCTGTTCCAGCATCGTCAAAAATTATAAAATGGTCAGAAATATATATGGATTGTTGAGCAATTGACAATCATATCCACAATTCATGAGTCACGATTCACAAATGGAACAATGAATCATTAGTTCTTAAAAAGCAGCATATACGATAGTTAAGAACATTGCACTTCATTAATTTCAACACCCTCTCTTAGATACAAAGTTTGAGTTTACCGTGCAGTATCATATATTGACTTTTCTTGAAATAATTATGTTCATGGAAGCTGTGTTTTTAAAATCAATAATATATTATTAAACTGGTTTAAACACTACAAAAAAGACATGAAATTAACATGTCATCCAAAATATTTTCATCCGGATATATGGTCACTTGCGACATATTTAAATAAAACCCGACTCAATCTCCACGCAGAATTGTCGTTCCTTGCTATCACATACAACTCTGCGTAAGGCTCAGCACGCCATTTTGTCTACCAAATAGCTAAAACCGAACAAACGCATTCAATGAAATTTTGAGTGGATATTTAAGATCGCATGCATTAAATTAAGAAATATGACTTTTAAATGTACGATAATTCGTGCAAAAACTTGCAAGTTTTAATGCAACTCTTTGGAACTATTTTATCGCCCATTTACGCAGATGGAATCATTCCATGCACTTCACAAATGTAAACAATTGAACATGCTTTTTTATTGAGTGACGTTAGGAATTGCTTCGACGTGTGTATGTATGTTGGTTTCTTAACATAAAAAACATATCAATTTTATATAATAATGAATTAAGACTGAAATAAGATATCATGGTATGAGATGGTTCTCTTTAATGCAGTACATGCAATGTAACCGTCGTGCAAGAGATTGTTTAGTATACTGTAACCTCAATGATGAACGCTTGGAATGATCATGACATGAATGAGACGCTTTCATAACAATAGTCCGTTCTGAGCCCAACACAGAGGTGAATGTAATGTGACCGTCGTGCAAGAGATTGAACACGACTTTTCAGTTTGTAAAAAAAACCTTCATAACACATGTTCTTACGCAAATGCCTTTGTAAGCAGTCACCATCTGACCTAAAATGGCACTAAATGACAGGGTTTTATCTCATGTTTACAAGATGTTGATGTTGTTGTTGGTCACAGCCAAACGGCCGCAGTAATCTCCACTGGTAAACGTCATATGTTCAGTTTTGTGACCCCCGGGGCCGGGTCAAATTTGAGCCCAGGGGAAAAATTTGAACAAATTTGGTAGAGATCTATTAGATATCACTACAAACCACATTTAGTAGCCCTAGGCCCTATAATTAAGAACAAGAAGATTTTTAAAGTTTGCACACAATAGGCCTTATTTAAGCATATGTTCATTTTTGTGACCCCTGGGGCAAGGTAAATTTTGTTCCCAGGAGCATAATTGGAACAAACTAAGTAGAGAACTATTATATGTCACTACCTACCAAATTTGGTAGAAATAGACCCAATGGTTATGGACAAAACGATTTTTAAAGTTTGCACAAAATAGGCCTTATATAAGCATATGTTTGATTTTGTGACCCCTGGGGAACGGTCAAATTTGATCCCAGGAGCTTAATTTGAACAAACTTGGTAGGGGACTATAAGATGTCATTACATACCAAATTTGGTAGCCCTATGCCATACGGTTATGGACAAGAAGATTTTTTAAAGTTTGCACAAAATAGGCCTTATATAAGCAAATTTTCAATTTTTTGACCCCCCGGGGCAGGGTCAGATTTAACCCCAGGGGCATAATTTGAACAAACTTGGTAGAGGACTATAAGATGTCACTATATACTAAATTTGGTAGCCCTAGGCCCAATGGTTATGGACAAGAAGATTTATAAAGTTTGCACAAAATAGGCCTTATATAAGCAAATTTTCAATTTTTTGACCCCCTGGGGCAGGGTCAAATTTGACCCCAGGGGCATAATTTGAACAAATTTGAAAGAGGTTCACCACATGAACATTCCTGAGAAATTTCATCAGAATTGGACTAGTAGTTTAGGAGAAGAAGATATTTAAAGAAAAAGTTAACGCACGGACGCACTGACGCGCACACGACAGACACAGGACCATGACATAAGCCCTGCAGGCCTTTGGCCAGTGGAGCTAAAATTGAATGAAAACAACTTAATAAAAAAATTTAGCTGTGATATGCGAATTGATATGTTCAAAAGAATTACCAGTGTTGAAGACAAAACAAACAAATGACTGCATGTTACCAATAGTAAATTACACAATCAGAAAAAAAAATCAATAATACTAAGGTTGTACAGATGAAAAAAATTTAAAAATTAATATGAAAAACATTGGATAATATACAATAATTAAGTTATAAACAAAAGGGCCAAGATGGCCCTAGTTCGCTCACCTGAGAGGAGTCAGTTCATTCAATCTTTACCAAACATCAAACTTGACCAAGATATTGTCCAGACAAACATCCTGGTCAAGTTTCATCATTATTGAACCAAAACTCTGGCATATGGAGTGATTTTGTTTTTGTAAGATTTGACCTGGTGGCCTATATTTTGAGTTGACCCCCCTTACCAAACATCAAACTTTGCTTGCAAAAATAAATATTATGACCAAGATTCATAAAATCTGAAACAATTTTTGTACGAAATAAGTTTTGTACGATCTTTCGTCAAAACTTTACGGGTTATCCAGTGCACTTTTATATCTATATTTCAATATAATTTAATTTTGACCAATAAGTGTGATAAAGTGTAATAGAACAGATATATATATATGTATTATAATCTATGATGGTGACTACCTGTGATATTTCTGAATTATGAATTCTGAATCTAATAACTGTTAATTTTGATTGTAGTATTATGTTATGTGCACAAATAAAATTAACAAAATTGTGACCTCTAGAGGCCATGTTTTTCACCGATCTGGACCACTTTCGAACTCGTCAGAGATATCAATACAACCAATGTTTTGACCAACTTTCATGATGATTGGGCATAAATTGTGACTTCTAGAGTGTTTACAAGGTTTCTATATAGCCAAAGAAGGAAAACTGCCCGCCGCCCCCCGGCATCCATGTTATTCAACTGACCATTATATTGTTTCATGATCCTAGGCGTAAGCTTTCTTGAGTTATCATCTTAAAACCATTTTACTGAGTCAAGTAAAAGTGACCTTGACCTAGTGACCTGAAAGTCAATATGGGTCATCTGCAAGTCATGATCAATGTACCTATGAAGTTTCATGATCCTAGGCATAGGCCTTCTTCAGTTATCATCTGGAAACCATTTTTCTAAGTTGAAACACCGTGACCTTGACCTTTGACCTAGTGACCTGAAAATCAATAGGGGTCATATGCGAGTCATGATCAATGTACCTATGAAGTTTCATCATCCTAGGCATAAGTGTTCTTGAGTAAAACAATTTTACTATTTTGGTTCACCTCAATGTACCTATGAAGTTTCATGATCCTAGGCGTAAGCGTTCTTGACTTATCATTCGGAAACCATCTGGTGGACAGATATACCGACCGACATGACCTTCGAAGGGGGGCATAAAAATGTGACTTCCACAGTGTTCGATCACAAGGTTTGACCGAAACCATTTTTGAACTCGATTCTCGTATCAAAGAAACAAATGTTCTGACCAAATTTCATGAAAATTGGGCCAAAAATGTGACTTCTAGAGTGTTAACATGTTTTCAATATATACATATAGAGAAAAATGCCCCGCCCACTGGCGGCCATGTTTTTTCACCGATCTGGACCATTTTTTAACTCGTCCGAGATATCAATAAAACCAATGTTTTGACCAACTTTCATGATGATTGGACAAAAATTGTGACTTCTAGAGTGTTTACAAGGTTCCTCTATAGCCAAATACGGAAAACTGCTACTATATACGTATAGAGAAAAATGCCCCGCCCACTGGCGGCCATGTTTTTTCACCGATCTGGACCATTTTTTAACTCGTCCGAGATATCAATAAAACCAATGTTTTGACCAACTTTCATGATGATTGGACAAAAATTGTGACTTCTAGAGTGTTAACAAGGTTCCTCTATAGCCAAATAGGGAAAACTGCTACTATATACGTATTGAGAAACATGCCCCGCCGACTGGCGGCCATGTTTTTTCACCGATCTGGACCATTTTCGAACTCGTCCAAGATATCAATTCAATCAATGTTTTGACCACCTTTCATGATGATTGGGAAAAAAATTGTGACTTCTACAGTGTTTACAAGATTTCTCTATAGCCAAATAAGGAAAACTGCCCCACCCACTGGTGGCCATGTTTTTCAACAGACCAGAACCACTTTTGAACTCAATCAAGATATCATAAAGACAAACATTTTGACAGTTACATGAAGATTGAACATAAAATGTGACTTCTGCAGTGTTTACAAGGTTTTCCTTTTTTTGACCTAGTGACCTAGTTTTTGACCCGGCACAACCCAGTTTCGATCTCGGCCGAGATTTTATTGGGGCAAAGCTTCTGACCAAGTTTCATGAAGATGGGACAACAAATGTGGCCTCTAGAGTGTTTACAAGCAAATGTTAACGGACTGACAGACGGACGACGGACAAAGACCGGTCAGAAAAGCTCACCTGAGCAATCAGGTGAGCTAAAAATAGCAAAAGAATTTCAGCACTTAATAATAACAGCATTTAGAACAATATCTCATTACAACAATTGAACTGGGTATTAAAATAAAATAAAATTGATTTTAATATACATGTTAGCACTTTTTTTGTTTAACCAAATAATGTTTAGAACCAGAATATATAAAACATTTTAAGCAAGAGAGTCCACTAATACAAGTGCTGCATATGGTATGTACTTGATGAACATGTCCTATCACGATCTTGTACGTTTCCCACCAAGCTAGCCTGACCCCGATCTTGAGAGGTGGCTCCAATAGCAACTGATATTGGAGGGTCGCTTGTTTCCTGGAGACGCCTTAGACTCTCCAACGTCCCTTCCGCAACTGATGGACTGGCAATGTGGGACATTTGGAGTAAGTTGGCTGGTGAGCAACGTACGAATGGACCCATATTGATAAGAGAACTGTTGCTACCATAAACCTGATGATCTACAAAAGGAATGCCATGGAACTGATTTGAGATTATGTTGCTGTTTTGTACAATATCAGACCTTCCAGAAGCAATGTTTGCTAGATGCTGACTGTACACGTTTCCAGACATATGGGGATTTGATGCACCATTGGTACTGAAGCTAATGCAATTCCCTACAGAATCAAGAGGGGCAAGTTTAGTATTTTTCTCAAACAAAGTCAGTGGATTGACAGGTGGAAGAAGTGCTGCTTTCTCATCATCACGAATATCCAGGGAATGAAGGCGAAGGTTTTCTGTAGCTACGCGAGTCAGAGCATGAATTGATATGTGGTTCTCATCTAAGATACTTGACACTACAGTGTTTACATTAAAACTGGTCTTAACTGGCTGTGATTTTAAACTTGATGGATTATCGTCAGATTGCAATGGCAAGTTTGGATCAACCTTCTGGGAATGTATCAACAACAAATCATCCATTTTCTTTCCAGATTTCCACTCAGAATTCAGTTTCTTTGCCAACTCGTTGTTCAGATTATGTATGGCATGCATATGTGTAAGATATTTATTTTCACTTTTAATCGTAAGATCACAAATGGGGCAGTTGAACTTAGGTACATCTTTTTTATTCTCAATACATTTGTGTGTCTTAAACGATTCTTGATCTGGGTAGGTTGTCTTACAAGTTGGACAGCGCACACTTGACTTGTCATGGACAAGTTTGTGCCTGTCTAGGGTGTCCTTGCGTACAAATTTTGCATCACACATGTCACATTTCAGACAGTGCTTTTCTTCCAGGTGATTCTTCTCATGTCGTTTCATTCCCTTCAAATGCTTGAATGACTTTCCACAAAACCTGTAAAAAAAGCCCATATTTTATCAATTAAGCAAAATGTTACAAGAAACTTGTTTGTTACACCAAGGAAAGATTTTTAATTGTTTGTAAAGTTCAGAAAACTACACAACAACCTTACAATTTTATAACCCCGCTGCCTACTGAAAGAGGGTATTTTGGAGTGGGTTTGTTGGTCGGTTTGTACATAAGATGCGCAAGACACTATTTTCATGACCCACGATCAACAGGTTCCTAAGTAGTGTGCTATTTTTATGGCAGTTGCATAAAATGTTCGTGGAGCATATGTCTTCCTCATAACTCAAACAAATAAATTGAAACTTCAAATATGTCAATACCATGAAGTGTAAACATGCAAACACTTTTTTACAGCCTCAGTGACTCAACCATTCCTGAGTTATCTGCACTTGATCATAGCTTAAAAGCCGGTTTTCATTCATGTTTGTGACAAATCTCAATTTTAAAAAGATGCAACTACACTGTTAATGAGCCACATTCTGATAAAACTGGGCTTAATGCATGCAAGTTAAGCGTTGTCCCAGATCAGCCAGTGCAATTGCAGTGCAGGGATGACACTTCCCGCTTTTATGGAAAAAAATATTTAAAGGAGATCTCTTCTTACCAACTCCAGTTTGGGCAAAGTGTCGTCCCTGATTATCCTGTCTGACTCCACAATCTGGGACAACACTTAAGGCACATTCATTAAGCCCCGTTTTCCCAGAACGAGGCTCAAATGTCTTCCAGTACCTGCATTTATGTAGTTTCTCGGATGTATGACGTAGCAGGTGCTCTTCCAGCTGTGACCTTTTACCGTACTCCCCTCCACACAGCTTACACTGGTACGGTTTCACCTGAATCAGTTCAGAAGAATATATTTTTAAACGGTTTGGATATGGTGTCTGCATAGCGACCAGGAGGTCATATGTTTGATCCCCACTGGTGAAGCGTTCTTGAGTTCTCCACCAAAGACATCTAGTACTGGTTCTACCCAGGAAACTGACTCAAAAAAAAACATACAGATTTTGTAAAATCTTCACTGACTTTTAACCCAAAACAAGAGATGTGTTTGTCAGAAACACAATGCCCTCTACTGCGCCGCTTTTAAGCCATATATTTGACATTTAACCTTGAAGGATGACCTTGACCTTTCACCACTCAAAATGCGCAGCTCAAGGAGATACACATGCATGCCAAATATCAATTTGCTATCTTAAATATTGCAAAAGTTATAAAAGTTTAACCAAGGTTAAAGTTTTGGGACACACACATACAATGACAGACAGTGACAGACAGACAGGCCAAAAACAATATACAATTTACCCCCATTCATTCAATCCCAGGGCATAAAAATGTAGTTACATTAGCAATACCATGTACATTTATTCTCTTTCTAAAATAAAGGTCTATACAGCATAATGCATAAAGTTGACATATGCTTTTAAATATATATACAGACGATTGGTGTATAACGGATAGCTAAGGACTTCGAGTCTCATTTCAACGTAAACACAATGCATGTCTTTCCTATTGAAACATGCCAGCGGTTTTAACTTTCCGAAAAAATATTTTTTGTTTTCAGCGTGAATTTCATGGTACACTGATTCAGCCATTACCGGATCGCTTAGGTCTTTATCGGATTACATGTGTATTGTGATTTTTCTTGAAATTTGACACAGAATTTGCAAACAAGAGGTCCTGAAAGACCCAAAGTCGCGAGATAACAAGATACACTGTAACTCCAATATAACGCGGATTACAGGGTCCAAGCCACGCAACGGCGTTATAACGGATTCGCGTTATAAGTTTTGAGCTCATTTATTTCAGAGTGGCTATAAAACAGGTATAGTATAGCCTATAATATAGGTATTGTGTATTACCATTCTGTGTTGTCATCCGCAAATACATGCATATAAACCAAATCGTATCGATAACATTATACATACCGTTCTTCTAATGTGCACATTTATCCGATAATCCAATAAAGTTACAACATCACTTAAAAAATAATAATCTTCAACATTTATGACGATAAATATGTTTACGAATTTCGTAAACAAAAACTATATGCATACGCCATTTTTCAGAAGTGTAAAGAGAACAGTGCATTATGGGGAAGAGCTTTCATTGGACCAGCGGATTTAAATTTAGATTGAATGCAATATGATACGTGTACAAAGAAAGGTTGTATTGCGTAATACGTTATTGGGACAAATCTTCTGACCAAGTTTCACGAAGATTGGAAAATAAATGTGGCCTCTAGAGTGTTAACAAGGTTTTACTACAGCCATATAAGGAAAAATGCCCCGCACCCTGTCGGCCATGTTTTTCAACCAACCGGCATAATTTTTCAACTCTTCCAAGATCAGAAAGTAAATGTCGGCTCTAGAGTGTTAACAAGATTTTACTAAAGCCATATAAGGAAAAATGCCCCGCCCCTTGGAAGCCATTTTTTCAAGCAAACATAATTATTTTCGAACACATCCATGATATCATTGAGACCAATCTTCTGACCAAATTTCATGAAGATTGGACAATTAATGTGGCCTCTAGATTGTTAACAAGGGTTTACTATAGCCATATATAGCCATATAAGGAAAAATGCCCCGCCCCTGGTGGCCATGTTTTTAAAGGAACCAAAACCATTTTCATAGTCATCCAAGATATCATTGGGACAAATTTTCTGACCAAGTTTCATGATGATCGGAAAATAAATGTGACCTCCAGAGTGTTAACAAGGTTTTACTATAGTCATATAAAGAAAATAACCACGCCCCCCGTGGTGGCCATGTTTCAACCAACCGGCATCATTTTTGAACTCGTCTAAGATATTTTTTGGATGAATCTTCTGACTGAGTTTCATGAAGATCGGACTATAAATGTGGCCACTAGAGTGTTAACAAGATTTTACTATAGCCTTATATAGCCATATAAGGAAAAATGCCCCGCCCCTTGGCGGCCATGTTTTTCAAGCAAACTTAACCATTTTCAAACTCATCCAAGATAATATTAAGACAAATCCCCTGACCATATTTCATCAAGATTGGACAATAAATGTGGTCTCTAGAGTGTTAACAAGGTTTTACTATAGCCATATAAGGAAAAATGCCCCGCCCCCTGGCGGCCATGTTTTTCAACGTACCGGCACCATTTTTGAACTCGTCCAAGATATTATTAGGATGAATCTTCTGACTAAGTTTCATACAGATTGGACAATAAATGTGGCCTCTAGAGTGTTAACAAGATTTTACTATAGCCATATATATCCATATAAGGAAAAATGCCCCGCCCCTTGGCAGCCATGTTTTTCAAGCAAAGGTTACCATTTTTGAACTCATCCAATATATCAGTGGGACAAATCTTCTGAGCAAGTTTCATAAAGATCGGAAAATAAATGTGGCCTCTAGAGTGTTAACAAGGTTTTACTATCGCCATATAAGGAAAAAAGCCCCGCCTCCTGGCGGCCATGTTTTTCAACCAACCGGCATCATTTTCGAACTCGTCCAAGCTATTATTGGGATGAATCTTCTTACCAAGATTTATGAAGATCAGACAATAACTGTGGCCTCTAGAGTGTTAACAAGATTTTACTTTAGCCATATATAGCCATATTAGGAAAAATGCCCCGCCCCTTGGCAGCCATGTTTTTCAAGCAAACATAACCATTTTGGAACTTATCCAAGATATTATTGAGACCAATCTTCTGACCCAATATCATGAACATTGGACAATAAATGTGGCCTCTAGAGAGTTAACAAGTCAAATGTTGACGCCGCACAACGCACAATGCACAACGGACGACGGACAAAAAGCGATCACAAAAGCTCACCATGAGCACGTTGTGCTCAGGTGAGCTAAAAATAATTGCAATATATGTACATTTCCAGAAAGGAAATTCATTTCTGCGTTTATTAAGACCAAGTTCATGGAAATCGCTGCACAATTGATGAAGTAACGACTGTTCAAAGCCATGCACCCTATATTCGGGGCATTTTGAGTTGAATACCTTGTTATATATATATATAGATTTGATAGTGAAAAATATGTTTTCAGAGAAATCGATTTTTCGTTATAATTTGATTTTTTTTCATTAAAAATGATGTTTTTACTAATTAATATCAAAGCCACACACTAATCACATGTGTATTGGACAACTTCAATTGAGTTTATATTTATTTTGAGACAATCCCCACATTACTGAATATAACACATGTCTGTTATTCACTAAATCCCGAATTGCAGCTTTCATGCTTTTTTTATATGGTACGCATCAATTTGGTTTCTGAGCATTCTTACTTTTGTTAAGGACACATAATACTTAAATATTACATCAATGAACATTATGTTTACCAAACAAAATCTGCAAAATTCAAGAAACCATTTGTCTGCACTTTTCCTGTCGTCACAAAGGTTTATGGACGTTTTGTGCCATTACCAGTTCGTGCCACTGATATTTGTGTTGAAAAGAGGTAGACATTTTGTCCCACTGATAAAATATAGGCGGATAGGTGTGAATAATGCTGTATATGTTTGAATGATATTGGGGTGTATATTTATGTAGAGATATACAACAATGTTAACAATTATAATTATAAATAACAAATATAAAATGATTTATTGTTAGTATACTAATATGTATACAGTCAACTCGCCAATAGCTGGTCACACCAATACGGGGTCACTATCGTGTATTTAATGAAAAAGTATAATCAAATAAAAAACAATTATTGCATAGTGTGTCCCTTGGATAAATGTATAATTTTACAAATTAGTGAACAGATGCTCCAACTGTTGATCTTACAGGGGAGATAATGCTGTAAATAGTGATCCTTAATTTATTGGCAAAGTGTTTTTGTGTACATCATTTTATTATAGGTAATGTTTATTTATTTTCAATGAAACCTTTTTAATCTGAAATATGGTTAAATGACAATGTTATAAACTGTTTATTTTACAGTTTTTGTGATCATATGATATTTTTTCATTGATGTATTTTCATTGGTCATCATTTTTAAGCATCATATGTATGTGTATGTAATAATTAAATAAAATGATTTATTGTTAATATAAAAACATGTGTGCATAGTTCATTATGTTCATTTATATGTTTAATAAATATAAAACATGAAGTGCTGTTATTTTTTATGCTTCATGTGTATGTACTATATATAAATAAAGAACTAATAAAATGAAATTGGTCTTTTACTTTTAGGAAAAGCTGTTCATGTATTATATTAAAAACAAATCTTAAAATCGCAGAATATTTTTTAAGTGAATAAATAATCTTGAAATAATACAATGTTGTTTTAACATTGAACAGATGTTACAATCAAATGTGCAAAAGTTTCCCGTAAAGTTTCACACCTTTATGGTATTATTCACACCTATCCGCCTATATATTATCAGTGGGATGAAACGTCCAATGCCATCCTACACAAATATCAGTGGCACGAACTGGTAGTGGTACCCGTCACAAAAACGGTGCATACATAACGTGACCTTGTTTTGCTTTCGAAAAAAAAAAAGTTGTAAACATTGACACACGTCAACAAAAACATGAATCTACTTAACAATGATAGGCTTTTTGTATTCAATTCATAGAAAGCTATAAATGATATCATAAATAAAAGTGTTTTGCAAAAAATGTTTAACCTATCCGTTACTCTTTAAAATCCGCTATACACCAATCGATTGTATTTACATATAATATAAAATTAAAGTGTTAACAACAAAAGTGTATTGTTTAGTTTGATGATATTTTGTTTTCATTATTTCTATTGTCTCTTGGAACATTGTGCATGAAACTACACATGCATTGTACCTGATGCTTAGATGTTAAGCTGATACAACAAATTCATATTCAGACTGCACAATATTCAAAATGCAGTACGACTAACTCTTCATAGACTTGTGAGAAGCCAGTACCAGTAGGAAAACTAATTGAATACTGTCGACAAATGTCGCACATACAAAACAAGAGAACCGCATAACGGGTGCCAACACTCGGCTGCGGATGCATTTTTTAATAAATGAAAGCTTGTCAGAATATTTTTTTTAGAGGTCACTGCGACCTTGACCTTTGACCTAGTGACCCAAAAATGGCTGTGGTGTATAGAACTCATCAAGGTGCATCTACATATGAAATTTCAAAGTTGTAAAAGGAAGCACTTTGATTTTAGAGCAAAATGTCAAAGTTTTAGCACGCAGACAGCTGACGACACAACATGACACGACGAGCTAGCGATCACAATACCTCGGAAAAACAGCCGAGCTAAAAAGAAGAAAAAATCAAACATACCTGTAAGTGTACACATCGTGTATGTGTTGCTAAATTTGAACTGTGGTTAAACTCTGCACCACATATAGAGCATAGGTATGGCTTTTTTCCTACAACAATATCATCCTAGTAATTCATCATTATTTGTTAAAAGGCATCATCATTTGTAGATTGCTAACACTAAGTTAGGTAGTTAGGTTATTCCATATACAAATGTATGTCTTTTTTTATATTTAATATTAGCAAGATTAAGTACTGTGCCATTCATGGTTCACTAAAAGTAGACGTTTATAAAATTATTGATGTCATTATCATGAAGAATGTCAAGGATATTGTACAAAACTGTGTTCTTGATGCAACTAGTCACTTTGTGGAACAAAACTGGGAATTAGGCACGTAAAGTCTAAAGTATTCATGAGCTATGGCCAATTGAAATATGATTTTCTGATCTTAATATAAGTACAAGAATAGTGAAAACAACTTGTTTTAAGAGTGTAGTAAAAAAAAATCACTATTTTGGTAATGGGGCTGGGTCCCTTTGGATTGGGAAAACTCGTGTTGTTTAGACTAAAATTTGGAAATTAGTGTCGCAGTTTTTTTATAACAAATACTAAACAATTGAACATGAAAGTACCGGTATGTTCAGAATTCTAATAATGAAACTATAAAAGCTGGATAGTAGATCAACTCAATGTTGAGATTTATTTATTTATCTATTTTTTAAACCTTCAATTTTAAGATTCCATTGAGATAAATATATACTTTTATCCATTGGAAATGGGTCCCTATAACAGTCCCAAATTTAAACACACAAAAAACAACACTGTAATGCATTATTTAATTCATCGCTTTGACATCCTTTCAATTGGTTTTAAAGAATTTCATAAAATTAATAATATATCGCTAAAAACAATGCATATTTTCCCAATTTGACCAGTGCCATTAGCAACGTGGTGAGGAAAAACAATGTAGCAATGTGGTGAGGAAAAACAATGTTACATAAAAGTTAATCTGATTAATGATCATCAAAGTGATAAATATAATAACCCAAACATAATTATGCACCTGTGTGTATATGCATATGCATAGCAAGCTTGTACTTCATGTTGAATCCTGCCCCACACAATTCACAGGTGTGTTTCTTCACAGCCTCATGAACCAGCATATGTCTCTTCAACTTTGCCGCACTGATCAGGCCTTTACCACATACATTGCATGTGAACGGACGCTCACCTGAAGAAAGGACCAATAACGCACTGCAGTAGGAAATTGTTTAATAATTCTCTTACCTGTAAACATTGTGAGAAAGTTTTCTTATCCCAAAAAGTTACTACATGTAAAAGAGTTTTAATACTGACCATTTATTTCTATAAGTTAGAGGTACTTTAAAGAGCTGTTTCTTGAATGTATAATAAGTGTTTAAGGCTCTTCAGGGCTGAGTTAAATAAATATATTGTCCTTTTGGTTACAAAATATGAGCCTTGATTTGGTGTTCCTGAAAATCATATTGTGACAACTTTAAACCGATTATAATTTTACTATCAAGGTATGATCACTGAGATTAGGGTATTTTGCCAGGCAGATTATAAATTATTCAGATTTTTGAAGCATTTTTTAAAACAAAGTTTCTGTATTTATTAGAGCTCATAGTTATATACAGAACTTATTTAAATATGACTAAGATGACAACAACCATTTTTAACATTAAAGCCAAAGGCTGGAAGTACCGAGTACTGCCTTGACATTGACATGTGTCCCTTAGACATTATAAACCAGTATGTAGAAAGTTGTTTCTGGATCCCTTTTCTGATGAGCTTAAGAAACATAAAAAACTCCTGTGTCAGGCCTTCTACCAATAGTATTATAAGAAAACTTACTACTCAATTACCTGAATGGAGTCTTTGATGAACATTAATCTTTGACCGAGGCATTATATGACCACATATATCACAAGTGTACGGAGTTTTAAGCGCTGCGGTTGTGCTAACTGCAGATTCTGTCTCCATATTCTTTGTAAATACTTCCACAGAATTGCTGGCTTTTTCTGACTTATCTTTACATTTAGTTTCTTTGACAGGTGCAGCTGTAATTTTGTTTGCCTTAAAATGTGGTGAATGACCATATGTTTTATGCTTGTCATAATCACCTTGTCTTATGAAGCGCTTATTGCAGAGATCACAACTAAACTTTTGCAGATCATTATGCTTCTTATTTTCATGCTTTAATAAAGCATATTTAGTTGTAAATTTTGTTTTGCATATGGAGCATCCAATGTTTTTTACAATTAATGATTTAACTGAAGTTGAGTTATCAATGAGTGCTCTTTTATTTTTACTACTGCTTGTATCTTGTTCATCAAGCATTTCATTGTTGCTAGTTTTCAGTTTTGTCTGTTTCTTCTTTCTTTTTTTCTTAACAGATTCTTTAAATTCTTTTTGTGTTTCTTTGTCCTCAATGTTGTCAAGATTGGGATCTACACTTAATGTCTGCTGATCAAAATAATCATCTGTAATATCAGACAGATTTGTTAAATCATCAACAATACCTTCTGTGTTATATTTATTGTCTCCTTTGCACTTTAAATTATCAGATTGAAAATCCCCTACAGCATAACTTTCCCCATGTTGGAATGCATTACTTTCATCACGTGGGAAAGTGTCAAAGAGTTCAGTTTGTGAGGAAATGCATTTGCTTTCTAATTTAGGAAATGCAGTTTGAAGTAAATAATCAAATATGTAGGATCTCGCTGATTCGTGATATACTAGTAAATGTTCATGCAACAAACATATAGTGTTAAACTCCTCACAACATAACCCACACTTTAATAATAATACATGTGTATCCATGATTTTACTGCTAGATATTGTTATACACTTGCAGTCAACACAAGGAAGTGAACCAAAAGCATTTCCAAAACCACTGCCCTTCATACTGCGTTTGATTCCGCCTTTAGTGCACATGTCTATATGTGTAATCCTTTGAAACTAATAGGATTTTTCTGACTTTCTAATGAATATGACAATGTCAGTTCATACCAAATTGGACATTGCGCGTCATTGGAATTTTTATAGTTGATTCAACATAGACTGATTATTGATCTTCACGGTGAAGTTCACCTAAAGTAGGCTATACAACACTCCTCCTAGATTATATTATTGACATTGATTGTGGCTAAATCAAAATAAGTCTCCCATTTTTATAACAGCTCAACAAAACAGTATCAATTTATTATCTATATGAATTAATATCTTCCAAATAAAAAATCATTGTCTTTAACTTCATCCTTAAATACTTAATATTCATGTCAAACGTGCACAAAAGGGAGGTAACTGATCCAAAATAAAAGTAAATCATAATTATATTACCGAAGGTAGGCATCGTTGTCGATCATTATTGCGAAGTAATGGATTTTGGAAATTCGATAGTCTGACCTTGTCATTAAAGGGGCCTTTTCACAGATTTTGTCGTGTAATGAATTTTGTCATAAAATGCTTGATTTTATATTGACAAATGTAAACATAGGATATAAAAAGCTCCAATAAAAACAATAATAAAATTAAAGAAAGAAAAAAGTAACCCTCAACTGGGCTCGAACCACTGACCCCTGGAGTAAAAGTCAAACGCTTAGACTACTCGGCAGTGCTCATAGTAATGTATTTTATACTTTATATAAGCAATCCTCGTAGTTTCACAAAATATATCGACAACGACAGAACTCTAGAAAATTATTAAATCGTTTCGCGTTGCAACGCTTTATAATTTTCAGGTTTTTAAATCGTCAAAAGATGCATATAATGGATATTTTAGCGCATGGTAAATGTTCAGTATTACTATTTCGTCACAAATATCATTACTAAAACGAAAATTTGCGAATCTGAAGCAATTTCATTTTCAATTTTGTCAATTTACCGAAACGTGAAAAGATTCCTTTTTTATATGTTTAGAAGAGTTTTTGTCGTAATTTTATTTAACGACCAGGCGCTCACTTGCAAATTACTCGCAGTTCTGTATTCACCATGCATCGAGACAAACATAATTATCGTCGCCAAAAAGCTACCTTGTTATAAACAAAAACAACATTATTTTATATATTTATTGGCGAGTCTGCGGTTCTTAAAGCACAGTGGCGAAGGCCGATCCGTGTGTCGTAGTCTCTGGGTCGATTTCACGAGACAGGAGGTAGATGTCATGGTTCTTACACCAGGTACTCACGTGCGGTGGCAGGTTTGGGTCGCTGTGAAGCACGAGCGTCTCCGGAAGTAAACCTATCCACTCGCGCATCATCTTTAGCTGAAATTTGTGTTTGTTAATATTACTTATTAATATAAGATAGTGCTGTTAATTTGTGTTCAAAGACCCTAGTATTAACCGGAAAGTAAGAGATCCAATCAGTGCTTAGTAATATATCTTAAACATTGCAGGTAGAAATTATTAAAAAAATATTTCTAGTTTTATTAAACCGACCTTAAATGAATTTTATTGGCTGTACATTTCAAAAACTGTATACAAATAAATATAAAAATAGTAAATAATAATATATAGTAATAAATAATTGTTGTTTTTTAAGTTAATATTAATTAAAAATTAACATTATGGCGCGTTAACAAGTGCGAGCGTGTTGCAATGGAGAACAATGTTTAATGGTATATCTGAGCCTTAAAGCATATATTGGGTGTAGAAATGTAACCCTTATCAACAACACCTCGAGATCCTCCATTCCCCCGTTCGTATGCACGTGCTCCACTTCGTCTCGTAGAAGAGTTACCACGAGGCAGGTGGACCCTGTAACGGCCACGAGGTGGTGCTGCAACATAACCACGTTTGCTTGGAAACTGTATTGGAAACTGTATCTGTATCCAAATAAGTGACGATATATATACTGTGATAAAAATATTTAGCATGTAATTCCTTGTTTGTTGTTAAAAAATATCAGTTTAATGTTTATTCCAAACACTTTAATGTTTTCATTTTCAAATACAGACCGTCATCATTATATTGTTTTTGCAAGTTAAAATACATTTCACATCGTATCTAGGTTTCTACATTAAAATTTATTATGAGATTTTCAAAATGTGTTCTGTACCATCGCGGGGTCGTAGTGGAAGCGAATACCACTGGACAGTGTGGGTTCTGTATGTGGGTGTGGGTGAGTGGTGTGGGTCCTGGCGTGGAGAGTGGTATGGGTCCACGTGTGGTGGAGAGTGGTATGGGTCCCCGTGTGGTGGAGAGTGGTATGAGTCCCCGTGTGGTGGAGAGTGGTATGGGTCCCCTTGTGATGAGTGGTTGAGTGGGTAGTTTGAACCACCGCCCCCGAGGCGTTTCGAATCGCGCCCACGGCACAGAGCAGTATCTGAAATGGGACGGTAAAATGTTTACCTACAAATCACCATTGGCAGTTACTATAAATCCATGAAAAAGATAGTTATGAACGCGTTGCGTTGCTTTAGAATATTAGACTATGCATGTTATTCGAGTAATTATATCAAATATGCAAGACATAATTAAACCAGTTGTTCCTTATTATGTAAACACGCAAAGTGCTCATAAGTTGTTTAATTGGCGAAATAGACGAATACCTGTTATTTATTTTATATTTACATACATTAACAACCATTGGCGGTTCATATACCCATGTAAAGCAAAGAAACATTTTTCTTACCACATATTCGATACGTTCCATTCTAATCAGATGGAAGGTGTGACTCGATTCGGAAAGTAAAGACAAAGATAAGAAATCAGATACTTGTTCTTCACACATGTACATATTGTTCTTAAATAAGGCATAAATATGGTAATAGCGCACGTATTTCATTTACGTATTATAACTGAAGTATTTAATATGTAAATAGTTTTTTTTAATTTGAATGTTTTTATTCATTAAAATACAAGAATATGACATGACTTAAAATGAGCCGCGCTCTTGGAAAACGGGGTTTAATGCATGTCCGAAAAGTGTCGCCACAGATTAATCATTGACAACACTTTCCGCTGTTATCGAATTTTCGTCTAAAGACAGTCTGTTCTCACCGAATATCCTGTTTAGGCGGGAAATGTCGTCCCTGATTAGTCTGTGCTTACTGCATCACTTATTCCCACCTTATACCCAGAGCGAGGCTCAAATATCTATATCAATTATTATCTGGGTGAGCACCTTAAGCTGTTTTCCTCTGTAAATTTCCCTTATAAAGTAATAGACAGTTTATCACACATAACTCTGATGTGTATAAATTTGTTTGACATCAATTATCTGTAGTCTTCATGAATGTGGGAAACCTCATAGCGAAGGTATTGTGATAATTTTACGGAGGTCTTATGCATTTGCTTTCAAGACTGATATTTACCGTAATTATGATTCATAACAAAACTGAGATCGGTTCGATGATTATTTATGCGATTATGAGTTACCGTTTTGTTGCAAATGATTTTTAGATGGCCCGTATGCCATTAAAAAAACACTCCGTTTACCTTCCTTTTGTCAAAATATTTGTATAACAACTAACAATTGTTTAAGTTGCACACGTGGATTTATTTTATGTACATGCGTATACAATACTGCACATATAATTTCAAACTCCCAAGAGCCGCTTTAACCGCTGATGGCGGACGGCGGCGTGGAGGAGCTGTAAGTTACGTTCCTCTCCAGCAGAAAGATGTCGTGCTGCCCGCACCAATGCCTCACGTTCTGCGGCAGACTGGCATCGTCGTGGTACACCTTGGTCTCCGTAAGAATGCCCATCCACTCACGCATCATGCGCAACTGAAAACACGCCCATGACATTTTACATTCACTGCCTTATTAAATAAGCAAATAGCTCTATACGAGGTGTACACTTCATAAAATGGGATTGTCGACATTGAATATTAAATGTGACTGTACAAAAAATATGAACATATCATTTTCACGGTGGCATTTGGTATATTCACATCCAACACAATTAATATACATATAAGGAGATTAACTATCTATCAATCCAAGTGTGTTACCTCTAGGTCCTCCATGCCAGCATTTGTGTGCACGTGATCAGATTCCTCTCGCGTGAGACGCACCATGTAGCACGTGGCTCTCGTGGTAGAAACCAACAGGTGCTATGCGATTAATATTGAAATAAAAACTATGATTTAAAAATGTACAAAATAAAGCACTCTGATATCAGAGCAGGAAAGTTGTGTCAATGTCAAATGCAGATTATTTAATTTTCAATCGGATAATATCCAAAACAACCGTTCTGTTACACACCTTGAATGAAAAAGAAATCAAAAAACTAATTAGAGCTCGAGCAAAGATCTATAAATACAGATAAATGTTTCTTGATAAATCTTTGGCTCGAGCATTTTCAAAATACACATAAACTGGGAAGAAACAGGAATCATCGAATCACCCAAGGTGGTATTTCTACCATTTATACCCAAACTGCTTACCATTTGTGGGTCGTAGTAAAAGTGTATACTATCAGTTTCCGTTTGCTCGCCGTGTGGATGAGTGTTTGCAGCGAATACCACTGCCAGCAGCATTGCGCACGAAACCTAAAAAACATTCAAACATAAACTATATATTGCAATGATAAAATGTATTCCTTATATGCACAGATAAAAAAACGTGAATTAGATTGCATTTGCACACGAGCTTTACTACAAAAACGAACAGGTATCTTGCCGAGGCTGTTTATTAAAGTCTCAAACGTAGTTTCCCATATGTTTCGAAATTATGTGATCAAATAATGTATGATGCATTCGCTTACCCAAACCAAAGCAGTCATCTTGTGTATATGAAGAATTAAATCTCAGTTTTAAGATAAACAGTACTTGTACTGTCTTGAGTTGACCAAAGTTAAGATCCTATTGCGTTATGGAACCGGACAGATAACGATTTGAAAAGTGCTGTGTTTATCTTATATCTAGCTCCAACTTATCAGTGTTTACATGAGAATCGTGACATCTACCGGTAATTTTAATAGGGATCGATCACTATTACGTCTATGATATTTTCATATTACTTTTGCGTCTGATTTTCAGCATCGTCTCGTCGTCGTCTTCCTAAAATCATAAGCAGCAGAATTCAAACCATGGTCATTTAATTGATATTATCTATCATCGCAAAACAATCATTATTTCGTTATCATCTTAATAATACAATATTATCGTAACGCATCCTTTTAACAATAATCGCCTACACCTATGTCGCTGATGACGATGTATTTATTTTCGCTCTTTATACTATATCCATTAAAGAGCACTTCCTTAGAGATGACATTATTTATGACAACGTAGGCGTAAAAAAAGGAATTTTCTTATTTCAGGAATACTGTTATACGAATCAAAAATAGTTGGCAGCAAATAATAAATACCATGGCTCTTCACTTTAGTGCAAACCAGGTTTGTTCTGTTCAAGAAATTGCAGCTTTTGTTGTAAACAATGCCACTGGCTTGGGCTAACTTGTCTTGAGACTTGACTTAAAGGGGCCATTTCACAGATTTTGGCATGTTTTGAAGTGTGTCATTAAATGCTTTATATGGATAAATGTAAACATTGGATCTAAAAAGCTCCAGTAAAACATCAAGAATAAAATTTAAAAAAGGAAAAAAAAGTAGCTGCAGCAGGGCTCGAACCACAGGAAGCAGTATCATTAATTTGCCCCCCCCCCCCCAGGACCCTACCCCCCTCCCTAGTTTACCCCAGGGGTTCCAGATTGTTAAATGTACACCTATTGTGTATGGTTTGACTTTTCAACAACGAATATTGACAAAAATACATAGTTTGAAAAAATAACCCTCGTATAGATATTATATATACACAAGGTATGAAACGCACTATATGCCTATTGCTGAAAGATTGTGGAACACTGGACATGACCTTTTTCATCGAAAACACACATGTTCCCATGCAGTTGCCAACAAAATGCAACTAGATTCGGGGGGTTATATTATATATATAATATGCAAAATAATGTCTAAAATTGTGTAATTATTTAAAATAATTTTTTATTATATTAACAAAAATTTTAAGTGCATTGACTGCTATTTTTATATTTATGACAGTGAAGAACAGTTTTTCTATTCATTTTTCAGTATGAACGGAATTTTAAGCCAACGCTTTTGCAGAACTGGGAGGTTCCAAGAAGATACAGAGAGGTGCGTACATTAGTAGACTTAAAGAAGTATGAAAACATTGCTTTGTGTACAACACAAATGTATTTACACTTAAGTTCAACTGATTGTAGGATTGAAAGAAATATGTTCATAGGAATATCATAGTGTATCTACCAGCAGGTCAAGATATCTGACTGGTACATTTAATTTTACGATATGTTCTCACATAAATGTTCCAAGAGGGCATTACTTTTTCAAAGATATCAGTCAAACATTTACCATAAACATGTATTTGTATCGACTGTTCAAGCAAATGAATGCATTAATTAGGCTTGTACATTTAATGTATTTTGCATATATATAGAACAGAACAGGTGTTTAAGCAATATACTCTTTTCGTGAATATTCATACAGTTATTTCAAATTGATGATTTATTCTGTCACTTTCTAACAGTATCTAAACCATTTTCTTTGTACAAGTCATTTTTAACCAGGTTTTCCGAAGGAAAAAACTAGTTATTAGATTGGCGAATGCGGGCGGGCTGGCGGGCTGGCTGGCGGGCGGGCGGAACAAGCTTGTCCGGGCCATTACTATGTTGTTCATTGTCAGATTTTAAAATCATTTGGCACATTTGTTCACCATCATTGGACGGTGTGTCGCGCGAAATAATTACGTCGATATCTCCAAGGTCAAGGTCACACTTTGAGTTCAAAGGTAAAAAATGGCCATAATGAGCTTGTCCTGGCCATAACTATGTCATTCATTGTGAGATTTTAAAATCATTTGGCACATTTGTTCACCATCATGGAACGGTGTGTCGCGCGAAATAATTACGTCGATATCTCCAAGGTCAAGGTCACACTTTGAGTTCAAAGGTCAAAAATGGCCATAAATGAGCTTGTCCTGGCCATAACTATGTCACTCATTGTGAGATTTTAAAATCATTTGGCACATTTGTTCACCATCATGGGACGGTGTGTCGCACGAAAGAATCACGTCAATATCTCCAATGTCAAGGTCGCCACGACTAAAAATAGATTTTTTTTAAAAACAAACTTACAAAGGGGGTTAATTTTATTTGTTCATTTCAATAGTTCAGTTTGAGTTTTCTCCCTTTATCAGATTTTTTTTTCACAATGAAAACCTGGTTTTGTGACAATTTTGTCCCTTGTTTGTAATAAGATTTAAATTTGGGACATTATCATTGTGATGCATGTACCGGTACATATCCTGATAAAGCAAGTGATATCTTAATACCTGCTCATGTAAGTATTCAATGTAGAATAGAAAACAATAAATAAGTTGAAAATACCTATTTACTAACTATTTATTTGATTTCAGACATGTCTGGTTGATGTTCATAATCATATAATTATCCATCTATCATAAATGATTATTTGAAACACAATTCATGGTTTGACTGATTATAATTTTAATGTATGACGACTTTTATAACCACAATTGTGTGTTTTGATTGGTGGAATGTGATTTAGTTGATTGTCTATGGGAAAATACATGTACTTCTTCAAAATATAACAAGTCTGGGATGTTGTGACAAATTGGTTGCAGAGCCAGAATCTTAATGTACATGTGTTTTAAATCCATAGAAAATGATTGAAAGAGGGATGCGGGACACCGTAAGTTTACTCTTCAGTGTTCTAACTCAATTCCATCTACCATCCATTTGCACGTTCAATATGACCAATGTTAAATCAACAATTATTGATGAACTTGTATGAATTAGATGAACAGATGGAATTGAGTTCTTAACATTTTGGTGCAAATTCAGCAATTGTGTTCATGCTGAATACATGCAGGGTTGCTTTTTGTAACTGTGATGATATTTTCTTGATAACTTAATAAATTAAAGCATAAAGTGCTCATGAAATACCAATTTATTTCTTCAACTAAATGTATATTTGCTAAATGGCTTACAAGTATGCCATGTTATTGTCTCAATATATAAAGCATGCTTTGTAATGACCGATTTGAAAAAAAAGATTTTGAGAAGTATCAAGACATCATTGCTTATGTTGATTAACCTTTTTTAACTTGCTTGCACATTGTAGTCCTATTTTGACACACACCCATAGCATGTATCAATATTTATTGAAAAAACTGCCCATACTACCAGTGGTTGATTGTAGACAATTTCAGTTCAGAAAATTTATGTTTCTTGTCAATTAAGAAAATTTTCTTAACTTTACTTTTAATTAATAAACTTCACTCTTAGTAATTCTTATAAGAAAAAAACTGATCTTATATTGGTTTTAACCTATAGTAATGTTCTTAATTTCTATATCTTCTCAATGATTTTTATGCCATGCTCAGATGTTTCAACTCTGAATGTAAACCGAATCTTGCGAATGAAATCTTACAGAAATGATGTTTTAATCTTTATTCATATTCTGACAAATTGTGTATTAAAAAAGTGAAGGAAGTCAGATTTATGATGTGTAATTAATCAATATTGCTGCAGTTCTGCACTGAAGTTTCTTCAACAACCACATACTAATATGTAGTTGCAATTGCTGTTGTATGTATCCATTAATTTTTCATTTTGCGTAAAAAAAATCATGCTTCAATTGTTTTGATTTACTGTGACTCTGTAAGACTAGCTAACTATGTAAAACAAACCTTAAATATTTGAATTAATAAAAATAGTTTAATTAATAAATTGTGATTGCACACAATTTATATCAAGTTGACTATTAATGATTTAATTTAGATGTTTGCAGTTTATTGACACATTTTAATACCAGTATGACCTCATAATTACTTCATGTAATAGTTATATGCAGTTTAGCGTACAGCTTACTATAAATGTATTGTTTTTGCTTTTTGTGGTGAAATTGTCATTTCAATATTGCAAATATCTATTGAGTACATGTAGGCATTATGTTGAGTCAAATGTGGGCAGCTTTCTATAGAAATAATTGTATTATTTATTGTTAATATTCAAATTTTTAATAAAAATTTGGTGCATATTAAAAATAAATAATTTCTTTGAATAGAGAACATAGTGTGGTATTTATGCGTCCTCTGTATAGCAATGGTTCATATTTTTTATGTATTTCATAAACCTCAACCTGGTGGGTAAACCATTTGTAGATTTAGTGCATCTAAGGCAATGGTGTTGTCTCAGTTAGTGTGATTTATTGTTTTGTATAAATATATTACACCTTTGAAAAATAAGTTTTCACCAAATGTTTCGTTTGATTCAGAATTAGACATTTATCATTGATTTAAACTATACATTGCAATCTAAGATTTCTAAATCTTTGACATTATAGTGTCATGCTTAAGTAACCATCGCTGTTTGACCAACTCAGTGAACACCAATCTGTGATGCAGATTTGTATTGCTGAAACAGGCTTATTACAATTTCTGGAATTATCAGGACCCAATTTCACTGTTAATCTCTATATATTTTATTGATTTTAGAGACCCAGGGCCTTTGTTGGGTTCACACAGATCATTGCCAATGATAAAGGGCACCTGATGCAAGGTGTGAAGAGGTCTCGAGAGTCACCATGGGGAACGTTTGTTGGAACATGGGATCTACCCTTAAAAATACCAGGTGAGAACTTGGGACTGGTCTCTTCGAATACCAGGTAAGAACTTTGGACCTGTCCCTAAAAATGCCACGTATGAACTTTGGATCTTTCCCTCAAAATACCTGGTAAGAACTTGGGACTGGTCTCTTCAAATGCCAGGTAAGAACTTGGGAACTGTCTCTCAAAATACCAGGTAAGAACTTGGGACTTGTATCTCAATATGCCAGCTAAGAACTTGGGACTGGTCTCTTCGAATGCCAGTTAAGAACTTTGAACCTGTCCCTAAAAATGCCATATAAGAACTTTGGACTGGTACCTTAATAGGCCAGGTAAGAACTTGGGACTGGTCTCTTCAAATGCCAGGTAAGAACTCTGGACTGGTCCCATAAATAAGGCTTGATTGGTCATTGTCGGCTCGGGTACTACTTACATGTACCCCGGGTACTCTTAAGTATACTTACAGTAAATATACTAAAACATACCCGGGAAATTTAAAGCTTAATCGGTTGTTGTCGGCTATTTTTTTAAATTAAATATATTCACATTTATGTCAATTTTCTGTAAAATGGCCTCTATATTATCGAAACTCATACTCACAAAGCATGTTGACGCAGTTTTTTTAAAAAGAGAAGTTTGTTTAAGATTATCGGTAGCGCGTTTTACGACAAGGATTTTAGGCGGAAATACAACTCGGGTACAGTCTAATATCGACCGGGTACGATTAAGTATATTTACCGTACCCGGGGTACATGTAAGTATACTTAAGAGTACCCGGGGTACACGTAAGTAGTACCCGAGCCAACAATGACCAATGGAGCATAAATAAGTGGTTAGACCTTTGGATCTGCCCCGCAAAATGCCAGATAAGAACTTGGGACTGGTCCCATAAATAAGTGGTTAGACCTCATGATCTGCCCTGCAAATGCCAGATAAGAGCTTGGGACTGGTCCCATAAATAAGTGGTAAGACCTTTGGATCTGCCCCGCAAAATGCCTGGTAAAAACTTGCAATGTGCCCCTCAAAAAACAGGTAAAACTTTGGACCTCTCCCCATATTACCAGATAAGAACTTGTGACCTACCCCTCAAAATATGAAGTAAGAACCTTGGATCTGCCTCTCAAAATATGAGGTTAGAATGTGGGATCTGTCCCTCAATATGCAAGGTAAAACATTTGGACCTGCTCCTTTAAAAATCAGGATTTGGATTTGGTACTCAAAATGCCGGATAAGAACTTTGAACCTGCCCCTTAAATATGAGGTAAAAATTGTAGACCAGCACTTAAAATTACCAGGTTGATGCTGTCGAGTTACACCATGGTCATGCATATTTTTTAATGTAAATCATCCTTTTTTACATTATGAATAAGTTTCATAGTATTCAAGTTACCCTTTAGGAATGATCACAGATTGTGAAATTTAATAATTTTGAAAAGATTGGATTTATAATTTGGAAAAGATTGGATTGGACCTATAGCATGTTTATTTAACATCTCGTTTATTTAACATATACAATTTTAGTACCAATAAGTGTGCTAGAATAATAGATTGATGATGTTCTCAGGTAACAACATGACCAACTCAACAGCACGTACAGAGAATGCAGTCCTGCGATTGGACCGTATCAAGACAGACGGAGACATTGTTTTGGGTGGAAAACTCAAACAATGCAAGGTTTGCAATTATTGTATTCTTATTTTTTACTAAGGCATTTAAGTGGAGGTGGTAGTATCAAATAGGATGTTATAATTTGAAAGTGCTTTTAGCTTAGTCTTCAGACATAGTTTTGTAGAAATGAACAGAAATGTCTTATTAACATTTGAAAAATCCTTTTCTTGGCTTGATGCATTCAAGTTTTCTATCTAATAATACATATGCTCAGCACCATGAAAGAAAAAAAGTGGTTTGCAATTATATATTAGTATGAGCAAATTGGATGACAACTGGACCAGACACCTTATTATTTGAGCCTCATTCTAGGAAAATGGTGCTTAATGCATCGGCTTAAAGAGTCGCACAGTTCACATGGCTAATCAGGGACGACACACTCTGCTTTTATTTTATTTTTCATATAAAGGAAGTCTCTTCTTAGTGAAAATATAGTTTAGGAGCGTGGCACATATATATGGTAATGTGGTTCTCTTCAGGTTCCATCACCACTCCCAGTGAAAGCTGACATTGACGCCGACAAGACACTGTCCCCAAAAGCTGCAGGTGCAACCACAGAGTTGAGAGCTTCTGGCACAGGCATGCGCTCTGGCGCCCAGGCACCATTGCCCAAGTCCTCAGTGGAACTCCCTGCCTCCCCCGGTATAAATGCCAAACCAGTTACTCCAAACATTGACTGGCCGCGGCCGGCCTCTCAGGGCAGTCGTGCAAAGTCCGCCAGTCCAAAGATGGCCGCCATTAAGTCCCCCCTTCCTGCAATCCCGTCTCCCAAGCCCGCCTCAGCTGCAAGGGCAGGCACCCCTGCCAAGGGTCTCGATTGGCCTGCGCCAAAGGCAGAGGAACCCGTAGCTGCATAAGTGTTTTATGTTTATGTTCCTTTATGATGTTGTTCACTGGAGACAGAAGGGAAGGGAATCATTTTTTGTTAAGTTGTTAGTGTTCTCTTTATGGAAATGGATTTTGTATTTTAATAAAGGTGGTTAAAGCTTTGATTTCTTACAGTGATTGAAGAAATAATGTAATTATTTTGGGAAATGGTTATATGTTGTATGTGGAATAATTTGTTAATGTTTATAGTCAACTAACATCAGGTGAAAGATTGTTTACATAATTTTTAGTGCATAATGAAATTTGCAATTGATACAGTTTTGCATTTATATTGATCTTGATGTAACTAGTTACTGTTAGTACTCTGAGTTTTGTGGACACCCTAATTTTAAGCCAAAATAAAAAACTTGGGGGCTCGAAAGTTAATCTGACCTTCATGTACCTGCCCTACTTTTCCTGGCAATTTTAGTAGAAACAATTACCTTTTTTGCCTAAATACTAAACGTTGTGGTATTTACAAGTGCATGCTACCATGATCACAACATTCTACAACGGAATATAGGAGCATCCAATGCATTATTTATATTTTCAGTGTGACTCTAAATTTTTAGACATTGTATTTTTGGGTATATATTTTAGTGTCTATATTTTCAGACACAAAAACAATAAGTATTTGATATTTAGTAATTACAGTTAAAGAGCATGTAAAAAAATTAATGGTGGAGAAGAGAAAACAATGTGTTTGAAAATGCTTCTTTACATAAGTATTGTTGTATTTACAAATTATATTGGAAATAAGTTACACATACAAGAAACATGTCATTGATATTTTACAGAATTTTCCCTTCCAAATCAAATATGTGCCTTGTCAAGTGGAAAAATCAAAACTGGAATGTTTACATGTTATTGATTGTTCAAGGGTGTTTTAATTTTTAATCTAATTTATTTACCACTATGCTTTTAGAATTGTAGAGGTATTTCTGACCAACTAATGCCATTTCTTTCCAATAGGTTTCTTGAAGTCGGTGGGGCAGGGTAAATATCATCGCGTGGTATGCAAGGGAATTTAAGCTGTCCTTTCTTTCAATATCTTAATTCTTTTTGTGCAGAGAAAAGCATGCATTTTCATCTCATCTTTCCCTGTGGTCCTATCTGGGACAGCTGACCATCTTCTTCCAGGCAACTCGGTTCTGGTCAACTTGCTCCAGCTGTTAAAGAATGAATTTGTCAAAATTTGTTGACTCGTTATTGAAACCTTTTTGATTGGTAAATTAGAGCATTTTTATTAGTTTTCAACCATCATGTCTAAAATGGTTGTAATATCCAGACAACTTGCATTTATGTTAGATAATTATATGATACTGTGTGATTTATTCAATTAACAGACAGCTGAAACATAACTTGTAGTATTCATCATACATGTATATGTATTTAAATATTGATTGTTTGAGAGGTAACTTTTAAATTCAGCTCATACCAAAATGACCTATTGATTTGCAAGCACTCAGCCAAGAACCAACACTTTTTTGTGAGGTATTCAGGAATCACATGCAAGGCACTGTGTTTGTGGCCTCTACCTCAGAACTTGGCATTGATTGTTTGCTGCGCACAGTGGGATTGGTTTGTTCAGAATTTGGTTGAGTGATGGAAATGAGGATTGCGCTTTGCACTAAGACAAGCACACCTTATGAAAGTTAGGCTGTCTCCAATTTGCTTTGAAAACATAAAAAGAATTAAGACACTGTATTTGATCTTTGATTTAATGTTTGGCAATTTTGCAGTAGAAAGATTGAAATTATCCAGGCTCTTGTAAAACAGGGCTTAATGCATGTGCTTAAAGTGCCGTCTCAATTTAGCCTGTGCAGTCTGCTCAACTCATCATTGACGACATATTCTAATTAACAATTAAACTGAAATATAGATTGCATTCCACTTGCAGTTGGTAGTAGGTGACCTCCCATTTGTTAAATCTTTGTCCTAACTTTCAGCAAACCAAAGTAGGGTAAATAATGTTATATTTTACCTATTGAAACAAATAATCACTGAATAAGCATGGACGATTTTGTAACTCTTATTTGTAATTATTTTATTTTAATTAGAGACTTTATGGTCAGGGCCCGTATTCACCAAAAAATTCTTAGACCTAAGTCTAAGAATAAAGAAAATTCTTTAAATTATAATATTCAATAATTTCTTTAATTTTGAGTCAAACTCTGCAGTAAACATCGCTATCTATATTATTCTTCATTTAGAACATTTTGTTAATGACATACGCACCAGTTGAGGCCTGTATATATTCAAACACTGAATGCATTTTTCTTGGTTCAAAGTCTATTCTTTATTCTTAAGTCTAAGAATGGGTTGGTGAATACGGGCCTGTAGCTGTGTTCTGCACAGTATATTTATTTTGCACATTGTTGTTTGCATGCACATTATTATTTTTTTTATTGGTCACCTAACAGTACACAGTTTTAGTAGTGCATTGTTTGCTTGTTGTGAAATAGGATGGGGGCCTAATTGTTGTTTGGTTGTTTGTTCAAATCATGTACAGTGAGTCATGAGAACGTGTTTTTGTGATGCTGTTATATTCTACATTTAAGCACATTTCAACTGTGTGTTTTTAATCAAGCGACAACACAAGAACTGTTATTTAACTGACCATCCAATGTTATGATAAATTGTGAAGACACTTGACAAAAACAAAGCATACCTGTGATAGATATTGTTGTTAAAAGCATTCCACATTATTCCTTAACTGTTACTGGCTTTTTTAAAATTAAATATGCTTTTTATTTTAATGCATTTCTCATGTTGAATTCCATCTAAAATGCATGTGTAGTATAGTTCAATGATGTGAAAAATACCCTTTTTATTATATTGTTACTGTTTTTAAAAGTAAGCTTTAAAGCATGCCATATTTTGAATTTAAGCTTTTGATAGTATATTTATATATGTTGCATGTTAATACTCTTGTTCCTTTAGTATTTTTTGTATATTCTTTCACAATTTCGAAATTTTCTAAAGAATGTTAAAAATCTATTGCTTCACTTTCACACAGTGACAATAATGATCACATGAAACTTTGCAAGAAAGAGACAAGTTAAATATTGGATCAAATTTAGATTGTTTAACCTTGGAGTGTGAAAGAGTGTTGGACTTTGTTCAAGCATTACCGTATACATTTGTCTTATTAAACATTTGACAGTTTCCATATATTGTTCATTGATTAATTCAAATTGTATTGCTATTTTTAAAAACTATTTACATACACTTCTTTCTTGTGTTAGTCACACAATAGTTCACAATTACATGTTATTTTTTGTCACTTGATAGTTGTTTACATTTATATGAGATTTGTTTTTGAATAACCAGATGTAGCTGAAGTGTTTACTGGTAATTATGAACCAATTAAAAAAAGGAATAAATAATCATCAACGGACTTTGTATAACTTTCTTCTTCATGTCTTTTATGCTTACTATTTCTTAACATCATTCACGAAAATGAGAAAAAAGTTTTTGTTTGACCCAACACTTTTGGATTTATAAACAAGCTTGTTGAAGTCAATTTTCTTTTCTTGATTGGTCAATTGAATATGCTTGTATGTGTTTACATAATCATATATGTACATGAATATTTACTGTTAACTTTATGTGATTAAAATTAGAAACTTTCGCTTCTGTTTTTATGTTATTTGTGGTAACAATCTCAGAAAACTCTGTTGCAATCTAATTTAACCTAAATGTAATCATTTTTAGCTCGGCTGTTTTCTGAGAAAACCCGAGGAATTGTCATAGACAGCTTGTCCCCCGTCGGTGCAAGCTAAAACCTTAACATTGGCTCTAAAATCAAAGTGCTTCCACCTACAACTTTGAAACTGCATATGTAGCTGCACCTTGATGAGTTCTACACGCCACACCCATTTTTGGGTCACTAGGTAAAAGGTCAAGGTCACCCACAGCCGAGCGTTGGCACCCGCTATGCAGTGCTCTTGTACTTATAGATATACTAGGTATCGCAGGAACATTAGATTTGCTTTTGATAATTATATAAATGTTGATATACTCTTTACATTTCATGTTGTATAACTAGAAATGTATCTTTTTTTCATTACATAATTAAACTGGAGCACAGGGCACAGAACTTAGAAATAAATAGCTTTTTAAGTTTATATGAAAAGGCTTGATGAAAGGGGACTATCATTTGCTCCACAAATTTATAGCATTTTATGTTAAATAGCACACTTTTTGGAACACATGGAACACTGGGCATGGAAAATGTGTCTTGTACATCTACACTTCATGTTTGAGAAATGCGGTCAAAGTTTCATGTCATCCATCGAACCAATGTAATTGGACATGTAAAAGTGAGCCCTAATGTTTGGAGGCAATACTCTAAAAGCCTAGATGTTATATTATAGATGTTATTCACTGGACTTACAGCATTGGAGTTGTCTCTGTGAGTTTTATTAGCGTGCCAAATTGTGCGGCAATTTGTTGTATGGCATTTTCACGTAGGCTGTGAATAGCCCAGGCATATTTTGGATTTTATCTATCCGACCGGCGCCAATTGACGGTCCACATAACCTCTACAAATGTATTAAAACTTGCAGCTATATTCCAAGGTGTTTGCGCACAGCGCTGCTTAAATGTATACATGTAAACCATATGGATTAACATGACCATCCGATTCCTTAGGAGTGCTTTTTTGGTTGCCAAAGTAATTTTACCCAATTTAATGGCGCTTCACAATCTTGTTTGGCTCAATGTGCAATGCATGCCTGATATCATTGCCCTTCAGGTGACGTCATTGAACTAAATGATAATTAAGTGGTGCTAAACAATGAAAAGGAACAGCCATTTAATAGCTGTTATCTACCGACCAAATGGCATTTGACAGGACTTGGTAAGCTCTACTTACATGCCAAGTTTGGTTGCGATATTCTAAGGTGTTTCCATGCTGCACTGGTGTACATTATGTTGATGTTATCTGCTTTTATGAATTTTTACATAAGTTCTTTACCAATCTTATGACATGTGAATCAAGTGTTTAGTCTAAATTTTCCAAGCCTGCTTAAACAATTCGGAACATCCAAGTGACGTCATTAAAGTTATTATTAATGTCAAATTCAATGTTAGACTGTTAATAGTGCAGTCTGGTCGTAATGGTCCATGGTGTAATGGATATGGTGCCCCCCTAGCGACCGGGAGGTCATGGGCGATCCCCACCTTGGGAGGGTTCTTTAGATCTCCCCCAAAGACACCAAGCACTGGTTATAGACCCAGGAAACGGACTCGAGAGCGTTTATATAAGCCTTAGGCTTTGGATGCATCGAGCTAAAATAAATAGGTTTAAACTAATTAATACATCTTGTAACAATAGTCATGCTCCACAGATAGCCACACATTTATGACAAAGATAATATAAAAGAGTGATTTGCAACAATTTTATTTTGTTCTTCAAAATCATACCTTTTAACATCCACATTTAATAAGACCCTACTGCTACTTTGCATGATTTACCTCACAGGGTTATATGCATGATTACCGTCACATTGACACAATAAGGTAAGAACAGATGAGAATGAACAAACAATTATAACAGTACCATGACAGGCGTTTCCAAGGTTTGGCAAAAAACTGCTTTATCTCATATAGTAAGTACCTTTACCCGGTACACAACTTTCATGCTCAACCCTCGATTTTTACTTCTGAATTTTTTTTATCATAATGCGCATCAAGGTCATATTTTACAAAAGTTTTACCTTTAAATAAAACAAACTACATGTATATGAACCTTCAGTCTAGGAAGTAGCAAGCTAAATTGAACAAAGTCCGGTAGGCAGCAGACAAATGATCAAATTTTGCAACATAAAAACCAATGCATGCAACTAACAGGATGGAACTGAAATGATCATGGCATTTATTTTCAATGTTAACTTTCATGAACATGTTTGCATGATGTGCATTCTTATAACTCTGTGGTACAATTTAAGTGATACCAAGAAGAAGAAAGTGATCGGTACACGATAGCAAAGACAGATATAAACAAGAGCACCGCATAACAGGTGCCACACTCGGCTACGGGTGCTGTTTTGAATAAATGAAAGCTTGTGAGAAGAAATTTTTTTAAAGGTCACAGTGACCTTGACCTTTAACCTAGTGACCCAAAAATGGGTGTGGCGTGTAGAACTCATCAAGGTGCATCTACATATGAAGTTTCAAAGTTGTAGGTTGAAGCAATTTGATTTTAGAGCCAATGTTCATAACCTTAACGAAATGTAAAGGTTTTAGCACGACGCGGACGGCGGACGACGTGCTGGCTATGATTCTATTATAGAAAACTAAAATATCGCAACAGAAGCAAATCCTACCCCCCCCCCCTCCCCCCAACACCTTTAAAATTTGAGGGATTTTTCAGAAACAGGTTGCAGCAACACATTTTAGTTTGTATATTAAATGTTTTTATCTGAGCATTTTAAATAAAATTATATACCATCAGTTCAGTGAAAAAATTGTGGTTACTTCTGTTAAATATCACATCACTTTCAATAATATTGCACTGACATGACTAAAAAAAGTTTTCACAAGATATTATGGTATCATTTAAATTAATAATAAAAAAAATATTTACTGATCTGCATGTCTATCATGGAACTATATACTATGATACGATATTAAAAACTTAATTGTCTGCAATTTTCTGCCATGAACATTCATGAGTGGCATAGCCAGCCATTTTCCAACTTGTCCAAGATAGCAAGGGGACATGTGTTCTGACCATGTTTAAAAAAAATTGGACATAAAAGTGGCTTCTTAAAGGTTTACAAGGTTTTACTACAGCCATATAAGGACAAACGCCCTACCCAGTGGCGGCCCTGTTTTCAACAGAGCAGGACCATTTTCTAACTTATCTAACTTATCTAAGATATGATTAGAACTAAAGTTCTGCTGAAGTTTCTTGAAGATCTGACAATAAATTGTACTTCTAGAGCGTTAACATGGTTTTTCTATAGCCCCCATGTGTTTTTAACGAACCAGTATCATTTTCAAACTGTTTGTACAATAAATGTGGCCTCTAGAGTTTTAACAAGATAAATGTTGATGAGGCACGACGCTAGATGGACAAACAGCAATCGCAAAAGCTCACCATGAGCATGTTGTGCTTAAAATCCCGCGAATCCGAAGCCTAGAATAGACACTGGAAATAATACATACTGTGAGGTCTAAATAATGGAAGACAACAACTGCAATATATTTCAAATGTAGTTAGTCCTTCGGGGACCTTTCTCATTAAACAATATTATGGAAATATGAATACAAAATAAAAAGTATTTTAAAGAAGAACAAGGGCTGTTTGTAAAACATGTATGCCCCCCATATGGGCTGTCAGTTGTAGTGGCAGCCATTGTGTGAATACGTTTTTGTCACTGTGACATTGACCTTTAACCTAGTGACCTGAAAATCAAAAGGGTTCATCTGCCAGTCATGATCAATGTACCTATGAAGTTTCATGATCCTAGGCCTAATTATTCTTGAGTTATCATCAGGAAATCATTATGCTGTTTCGGGTCACTGTGACCTTGACCTTTGACCTAGTGACCTAAATTAATAGGGATCATCTGCCAGTCATGATCAATGTACCTTTGAAGTTTCATGATCCTAGGCCTAAGCATTCTTGAGTTATCATCCGGAAACCATTTTACTATTTCGAGTCATTGTGACCTTGACCTTTCACCTAGTGACCTGAAAATCAATAGGGGTCATCTGTGAGTCATGATCAATGTACCTATGAAGTTTCATGATCCTAGGCCTAAGCATTCTTGAGTTATCATCTGGAAACCATTTTACTATTTCGAGTCATTGTGACCTTGACCTTTGACCAAGTGACCTGAAAATCAATAGGGGTCATCTGCCAGTCATGATCAATGTACCTATGAAGTTTCATGATCCTAGGCCTAAGCGTTCTTGAGTTATCATCCGGAAACCATCTGGTGGACGGACCGACTGACGGACCGACCGACATGTGCAAAACAATATACCCCCTCTTCTTCAAATGGGGGCATAATAATAGTAAGCATCATCAGCAGAGATGAAACAGTATGTCTAACTTTTAATTTCCTAAGTATAAAAGTTTGAGATTAAACAAGGGCTGTTTGTAAAACATGCATGCCCCCCATATGGGCTGTCAGTTGTAGTGGCAGCCATTGTGTGAATACGCTTTTTGTCACTGTGAACTCGACCTTTGACCTAGTGACTTGAAAATCTGCCAGTCATGATCAATGTACCTATGAAGTTTCATGATCCTAGGCCTAATTATTCTTGAGTTATCATCAGGAAACCATTTTACTGTTTAGAGTCACTGTGACCTTGACCTTTGACCTAGTGACCTGAGAATTGATAGGTGTCACCTGCCAGTCATGATCAATGTACCTATGCAGTTTGATGATCCTAGGCATAAGCTTTCTTGAGTAATCATCCGGAAACCATTTTACTGTGTCGAGTCACCGTGACCTTGACATTTGACCTAGTGACCTGAACATCGATAGGGGTCATTTGCCAGTCATAATCAATGTACCTATGAAGTTTCATGATCCTAGGCGTAAGCGTTCTTGAGTTATAATCCGGAAACCATTTTTCTGTGTCTAGTCACTGTGACCTTGACCTTTGACCTAGTGACCTGAAAATCAATAGAGGTCATCTGCGAGTCATGATCAATGTACCTATTAAGTTTCATGATCCTAGGCGTATGCGTTCTTGAGTTATCATCGGGAAACCATTTTTCTATTTCGAGTCACTGTGACCTTGACCTTTGACCTAGTGACCTGAAAATCAATAGGGGTCATCTGCGAGTCATATTCATTGTCCTTATGAAGATTCATGATCCTAGGCGTAAGCGTTCTTGAGTTATCATTCGGAAACCGTTTTACTATTTCGAAATTTCATGATCCAAGGCCTAAGCGTTCTTGATTTTGATCTGGAAACCATCTGGTGGGCGGACGGACCGACCGACCAACCGACGTGCAAAACAATATACCCCTTCTTCTTCGAAGGGGGGCATAAAAAAATCTGAAAAAAGGTTAAAGCTTTAAATAGACAGCACCCTGGTTTTCATTCCTAAATACCAGCTATGAAGGCATCAGGGAATAGCAATAGATCAATCATAAGCTCTGGTATAAATTGCAAGAATCAAATTAGTCAATAACAGATCAACAAACAACTTACATGAGATTTGATAGAATATACTTAAATATATTTACAAGTTTACATATGCTTGTTCTAAGATAATTTTGAAAACCACTCCTTCATTGTCATGTTAGATAAACAAGTACATGATTTGTTAAACGATTTCACTAGTCTTTTCCTGTTTCTTTTTAAACAATGAGAAATTAATAGCAAATTTTCGTGTTTGTTACATTTATAAGTATACCCTTTATGCATTTAGAGATACAAAAATTATGACAACATACAAATGTATAGGACAATCAAACTCAAATCAAAACCATGTATACAACTTCCAAAAGATAGTTTACATGTAAACATGGCCCTTATAGACAGAAACTTGAAAACTAGTATTTACAAATTAATAACACAAACATATATCACTATCACCATTGAACAACTCCATATGTCTTAATATACCGCACATTTAACACAATTACATGTATGCAATCGCAAATGCACATTCAATATTTACTTTTAATGTATTTCAATGCAAGTTTGCATATCACGTTTTCTATACATCAACTAAATCTTGACATTAACATATGTGATAACAAATTCATATAACAATGACACCCATCATATCAGTACGGCAAGTATCAAGAATGTCCCGTCAGCTAATGTTGCATCTATGATGGGCTGCACGTCATTGGATTTCTCGGATCACCATCATCGCTGTCTGAATCCCCATCCATGGAGTTTTCCTCCTCATCCTCATCAGAATCATCATCTTCGGAAGAGTCAGTGTCAGCGTTGTCTTGCTCCCTCCTGGCTGCGCGGGCTCGGCGCTGGCGACCTTGGCGCAGGTGGCGCATGATGAACCACAGCATGGAACTGTCAATCATGGTGCCTTCACTGCTACGCTCTTCCTCTCTCTCCCTATGGTTACGCTTTATAGCCTGAGGGTGAAGATTATAAATACATATAACTCATCTCTGCCTATTTGATAACGCTTTATCATCTGTCAACAGTTATAACATTATAAATACATATAACTCCTAATAGCATGGGGAACATATGAGCCTCATTAACAGGGTTCCCAGCTTTTTGTATGAACAAAATTCCCTGATTATCCCCTGATGGAAAGTAAAAATTCCAGGATCATAATTTCGACCTATTTCTTGTTTTATACACCCTCAATAAATAGCAGTTGTAGACATAACTAAGCTACATGTATACTACAAAGCGACCATAGCCGTGCAGAGGAATAGATTTGCTGTTTTAATTGTATGGACTTCTCGACACATGTTGGGAAAGTCCGACAGAAAAAGTTATAGTCTTTTTCCGGGTTTTCCTGATTTCCAGGTTGGCTGGAAACCCTGATTAAGGAAAAGAGCACCGCATAGCAGGTGCCAACTGTTGGCTGTGGGTGCAGTTTTGAATAATTGAAAGCTTGTCAGAAGTGACCTTGACCTTTGACCTAGTGACCCAAAAATGGGTGTGGCGTGTAGAACTCATTAAGGTGCATCTACATATGAAGTTTCAAAGTTGTATGTGGAAGCACTTTGATTTTAGAGCCTATGTTAAGGTTTTGGCATGACGCGGACGGCAGACGTCGGACGAAGAGCTGGCTATGACAATACCTCGGGTTTTCTCTGAAAACAGCCAAGCTAAAAATTCAACTTAATGCATGTGCACGAAGTGTCGTCCTATATAAGCCTGTGTAGGCTAATCAGGGACAACACTTAAATATCTTCAGGTTATTTTCTTTAAAAAAGAAGTCTCTACTGACAGAATATCTTGTTCATGCAAAAAGTGTCGTTCTTGATTCACATGTGCAAACTGCACAGGCTAACCAGGGATGACAATTTATGCACATGCATTAAGCTAAATTTTCCCAGGCTCATATATAAAGGTATTGACTTTATTGATTTTGCTTTACACGAATGTATTGTGATTTATCTCTAGACAAATTTCGCACTATTTTAATCAATATCCTAATAATCTGACAAGTGCTTGTAGTATTAGTAAGCCACTTTTTGATGTCTCCTTTCCTTGCCAATACCCTCTTGGGAACTGGGCTATACAATGGACTAATTGTGTAGACAAAAAGTTATTCCAAATTTACAGAGTTTAAATTAAAATAAATTGTAACCGACTTATTTTAAACATGAGGGTTCTCATCTGAGAACCCCGCAAACATGTGTTTTTGTGATGTTAACATAAAGAATCTGACTTGGGACCTAAATTGGTACCCCTTATGACACTAAATCTATGTGGTCCGGGACATGATTTGAACAAATGTTCTCATCCAGTTTGAACATAAAGTAAAGATGGACGAGAGGTGATAAGAAAAGCTTATAATAGTAAATGCACTGGTTAAACTGAAAAAACACACTGTATTTAAGACTAGCTCATACCTTCCTGATTCCTTTCAACTGTGTGGGCTCTCTGCTGGTTGGTGCCCATATTTTCACGTCATGATCCAGACCACTGGTGGCCAGCACGGGGAAATGGGGATGCGGCTCCAAAACATTGATCTGCCAACACACAGGACATCATTTAGAATAACCATTAGATCCATACACCAAATTACAGCAAAATATTGTTATACTGAAGTTACCAATATTTTACTTAACTGTTTAATAACTATTTAGTAAGTGACTACAAAAGCTTACCATAAGCAAGTTGTTCTCAGGTGAGCTAAAAACATGATCACCTTAAGTGGTACATCAACAATCTTTAACTGTAATACAAATAAACCATGTGTTTTATAAGTTATTTATTAAAGTATCCTATTTGTATATGTATTAAGTACATGAAGATCAGAAAAACTCAAGTAAGACCTCATGCCTTAAGTCTTAATAAAAAAGGTCACTAAAGGTCTTTAGTCTAAATCAGGTATACAAACCAGCCTATCACTAATTGGCACGGTAGAATTTATAAGATAAACAAGAGATGTGTTTGTCAGAAACACAATGCCCCCTAATGCGCCGGTTTGATTTTTTTTTGTCCTTTGACCTTGAAGGATGACCTTGACCTTTCACCACTCAAAATGTGCAGCTCCATGAGATACACATGCATGCCAAATATCAAGTTGCTACGTTCAATATTGCACAAGTTATGAAGAAGGTTAAAGTATTGGTTAAAGTTTTGAATATATTTTTTTACCTTTGACCTTGAAGGATGACCTTGACCTTTTATCACTCAAAATGTGCAGCTCCATGAGATACACATGCATGCCAAATATCAAGTTGCTACGTTCAATATTGCACAAGTTATGAAGAAGGTTAAAGTTTTGGTTAAAGTTTTGAATATTTTTTTTGACCTTTGACCTTGAAGGATGACCTTGACCTTTTATCACTCAAAATGTGCAGCTCCATGAGATACACATGCATGACAAATATCAAGTTGCTACGTTCAATATTGCAAAAGTTATGAAGAAGGTTAAAATTTTGGTTAAAGTTTTAAAATGTTTGTTTGACTTTTAACCTTGAAGGAAGACCTTGACCTTTCACCAACTTAAAATGTGCAGCTCCATGAGATACACATGCATGCCAAATATCAAGTTGCTACGTTCAATATTGCAAAAGTTATGAAGAAGGTTAAAGTTTTGGTTAAAGTTTTGGGACACACACACACACACGGACACATACAATGACAGACAGGCCAAAAACAATATACCCCCAATCTTTCGATCCAGGGGGCATAAAAACCTCCGGCTTACCACACCACCATCATCGCCGTGCATGTGCTGTACAATATTCTCTGTCTCCTTGTCCCACAGGAAGATGTGTCCACAGTCACTGCCACTCACAATGAACTCGCTCTTTGAGCCATAGAAGTTGACCCCTTTAACGGTCTGGTTGTTACGGTGACCGCGGTAACGGTGAACAAAGTCTGAATCGCCTGAGTGCTCGTTGCTGAACAGGTAGATGTCTTCGTCGTTGTAAGTTCCAATTAGTTCTGTATAAAACAAGAGATGTGTTTGTCAGAATACTAGCCAATTGAAAAGATCAATATAACTTCAATATGAAATGACTAATATAAACAACAGCCAAGCTTCCATTTACAAAAATTAATAACCTTGTATTTTGTTCCATAAGTTGTATGCCATACCAATTTTTTCAACACATTGATATTTTATCATGCCCATTAATACTAGCATTGATGGGCACTGTTTTTCAACTAAAGTGATTGACCTGTTACATGCTTCTAACAGCTACACCTTCCTTTGTTGTCATTAGTCTATACAATTGATTGTACAACTGTGTTTTGAATAAGAGGGCATACTTTTTAATATAGTTTGCAACGTCATGCACTATACAGCGAAAGCATGCATGTAGAAACATAAATCAGCAAACAAAGAACAGGACTTCATCATTTGGCGGGTACGTCGTCAAAGATTAAAACAAGTGGGGAGAAAAGAGGGCTGGCGGGGGGGGGGGGGCTACCCATCCCAAAGACCCACTTCTCTCATTTCTGATGCATCTGAAAAAATCCTGGTGAATGCTTTGAATCACTCAGAGATTTAATGGCGCAATTCAAAAACTTGGTTAGCTCTGCCCCTCTGTTTGCCTCAACTTGGTAATACAAGTAATTATACTTATAGTAAAGTAACTAACTGGCTTATGCAACCATTTGAGAATATCTCCATAGAAAAATAAAAACAAATGTTGGTATACTCAATTCTTGATTGACAGAAAGCAAACTGATCATTTGTTAATTTCAAAAGAGAGGGCCACTAAGGCAAAAAGTTTGCAGAAAGTAGGATAATATCATTGTTTTTAAGAGCTAGGAGAAATTCATTTCGCCCTAATTTTTAATTATATCCATTAGCAAACAATACCTGTCAAGCAACCTCCCATTTATATTCCAGAAAACATAATATTCCTTCACACCTGTTTAAAATACAATAAATCCAATGCAGTAAAATGTCCAATAGTTTTCACACATCCTCTCCGCTATGAGGCTAATTCATTAATGCTGCATCTGACAATACCTGCATGCTTCCGGTAATGTGGTATTGATGAATGCCTTTTGAAATGGCCACTTCTTGTCACAAGCTCACAGCTTTAACTTTATAGAAACTGGTCCCAACTCAGCATTAACATCAAAGACGTTTGATGTCCACCGACATCATTGATAAGTGTACATAACAGCATGCAGATTTTTGAAACATACATTTTATTGAAGTCATAAAAATTCCAAAAAGCTTTTGTGATTGTTAAAGACTTATTTCTTTCACTTTTTTTTGCCCTTTCAACTGGAAATATTATTGCAAGGTTATTATATTTTGTACAGAAACAAAATAAATAACTAAATTATAATACTAGAATATAACCCCCCCTCTTCCTTTATTTTTTTTGTATAGATTTTTGTTTGTGGGACAGTTGGGAGGTAAATGTAAATAATTAAGCACTTTCATACGCACTTGAATGCTTTTAATTGAGTTGTTTATTTTATTTTTTCCTTTTTACTTGATTGTTCATTCAATTAACAATTAAGAAAATTGAATGAGCAGGATTCACAATTCACATTTTGTATTCAGTGATTTTAAATGGTTAAATTATGTAACTAATTACAAGATATATATAAGATATAACCAAATAACATAGCTAGTTTCTGATTTCTGCTGACCTCCTTAAATAACAGTCAAGAGAGCAGTTATTTCTTCTTAAACTTTGGCCCTTGAATGTTCCCTGCTATGGGTTTTATTGTGGCCGTTTACCATTCAGATAAGCACTTTGACGTGTTTGTAGTCCATTAGAAAATCCAATTAAATTTTAGAAATTTTCTTACTAGGTAAAAGTTTGAAAGCCTTCATTGCCCACCCTCAGATACTAGTGAGCAGCAAACAGCATTATACCAGAACAAACTCTGAGTTACTTGCAGGCAGTTCTGATTTTATGCTGGTTGTATACATGTATATCCATTTTCAATTTTTCTTCTGAGCAGGAAACTGTTAAAGCACTGCCCACCTGTTCCATTGTAGTTGTAGCAAGCACACGTCACATTAGCCTTCATATGACTGTTCTCTATCGCGGACTGTAAACAAAACAAACACATCTCAGTTAACAGAATAAAACATAATCTCTGTCCAATTTTTGGTAGTTCATTTTGACAATACAGAAGAAAAAAGCAACAGTTTTTAATAATTATGTTTGTAAAATAACTGAACAAGTGTTCTTGCATTCAAACACTTTCAAAGGACAAAACACAGAGTAAAAAATACCAACTCTTACAAATCATATCCTTAAACAAGAGGGCCATGATGACCCTGAATCGCTCACCTGACTAACCTGATACAATCCCAACCCAGATTTCATCAAGATAAACATTCAGACCAAATTTCATAAAGATTGGATGAAAACTGTGACCTCTATTGTCTACACAAGCTTTTTCTAATATTTGACCTATTGACCTAGTTTTTGACCCCAGGTGACCCAAATACAATCTCAACCCAGTTTTTATCAAGATAAACATTCTGACCAAGTTTCATAAAGATTGGATGAAAAATGTGACCTCTACTGTCTACACAAACAAATTGTTGACAGTTTTTCTATTATTTGACCTAGTGACCTAGTTTTTGACCTCAGATGACCCAAATACATTCCCAACCCAGATTTCATCAAGATAAACAATCTGACCAAATTTCATAAAGATTGGATGAAAACTGCGACCTCTATTGTCTACACAAGGTTTTTCTATTATTTGACCTAGTGTTTGACCTAGTGACCAAGTTTTTGACCCCAGATACCCAGATTTCATCAAGATAAAGATTCTGACCAAATTTCATAAAGATTGGATGAAAACTGCGCCCTCTATTGTCTACACAAGGTTTTTCTATTATTTGACCTAGTTTTTGACCTAGTGGCCTAGTTTTTGACCTCAGATAACCCAAATACAATCCCAACCCAGATTTCATCAAGGTAAACATTCTGACCAAATTTGATAAAGATCGGATGAAAACTGCGACCTCGACTGACTATTGGGGTTATTTACCCTCGGGACTTCGGTTAAAAACCATTGCCCGAGCACACTGCTTAACATAGAACTCTGCATAAAAAGCCGAAAACGGCCATAAAATGGCCAGCCCGATTTTACTGGGCTGTACCATTGGTATAAATATAAAACTTTGCAGTGTTGGTGCGGTGCCTTAATAAAAATCTATTGGTTTAAAAATATATAACCCTTATATGAAGCGTTAAAAAGACGCAGTGCTATACAGTGAATAGGCCTAACGCGGTTAAAAAAGCGGCGTTTTAATTGGTTGATGCGCTTATATAACGATGGCGCTGATTGGCCGAAATTTCTTATTAAGGATTGCCAGTAGGTCAATCCGTTTTAAAATAGATTTTCCCACGGCTGACTTTGTACTTTTAAGAAAAATGTAAACAATAATGGTTTATATGCAAAAATATAAATGAAAGAAAAAAGAATGAGTTAATCCAAAAGAACTTGGAGTTGTTTTATAGTATTAGATTACTATGTTTTGTTACGTTACTGTACTTATTATTAATTTATATCATTCATATGATGTTGTTATTGTATGTTATTCTTTGTATTGTTTTTTAAGGAGGAGAGAGAGAAAGAATAGCCCAATTTTTATAAGTAAAGATGGTGAAAACACACATACTGTTGTATGTGGCAGCATCATTACCAGACCCACTGTTCAGTATATACTGCAATGGGTTTGTTGGAGTCTTTAGACTTTGTGATCTGTGGTTTAAAAATTTGAATCCAAATAGGACTATTTTAATATATTAATTATAGAAAAAGGAATACACAGATGTGTAATATGTTTGTGTAACAAAATAATAATATTTGAGGGTTTTCCAGATCACAAAGTGGTTGAACATTGCCACAATATGTTTACATGCATAGTCAAGTACCATTTTTATGTGTATGTTTAAAGTTTAAACTAAACGCCAAACAACAAGATCTAATCATAAGAGAGATATGTTTATATCTAAGAACATTTATTAATAGGGATGCCAGAGCCTGATTTAACAGCTCTCAAATGTAGAGTGAAGTTGCATGTGCAAATGCAATTATATGAGAAGGAAAGGAAAAAAAGAAAAAAAGACAATATATGATATCACATAGAGTGTGTAACTCTCAATTATATATTAATATTGCAATTGAGTATTGAGTTGATAAAAAATTAATGAGTACAAGTTTATGTATGTGGCTCAATGTTGAACACTTGCAGACAGGGAATATAGCCGTAATGCTCCAACATAAGACCCTGTCTGTATGGAACTTAAGGAGGATTCGGCTATGGGAAAGAGAGATCCCCCCAGAGTGGCATTAAAACAATATTTAAAAGTGGGTTTAGTAATAAACCCTTATATGTTAAGGGCAATAACTTACGTGTCTCCAAACGGTCACCTTCATAGGGCCACATAAAAATTAAGGGTAAGACAATGTACTTTACAGTTAAAAATAAGACATACAGCTAAATTTGAACAAGATGTACATTATTTACCAGATGTACAGGACTATATGCATTTATATATTTAAAATACATGTTGCCACCCTGGAGGGTTGAAAGAAAGAGAGATTTTATGGAAGTGTAGGCCGATGTGGGTGGGGGAAAAGAAGAGCCAGCAGGGGTGGTGTCACTCAGTTGTACTAAGGGAGGTAATTGTGATGATGAAGTCTACAATGGTTGTTTCCCCTGGACCAGAGGGAGTGCACGGTAAATGAAAAATAGTTTGTATACTATTGAAGGAAAATTGATAATGGTAAGATGTAAAATGGTAAAAAGACCAAATATTACCTAGATACGTTAAGATAAACCCTAAAAGCTCTAATCTATCCAATATTATTAGTATACTGATGATAACATTGGAGGAAATAATACTAAAGTACCTTATATGGTATCCAAAATGACAATTAGACAGTAAAACCGAGGCAATTTGCTATATAAAATAGCAATTTAATATAAAAATTAGGATATTTGCTATAAAAGTAGCAATTTTAACATGAGTTAATGCAATAATCATAAAATTAAGGCAATTTGCTATATAAAATAGCAGTTTTCACAAAAATAAGGAAATTGCTACACAAGATAGCAGTTATAATAATCCTTAATGTACTCCAAGGTACAAGATTAGTACTTTCAACAAGGTCGACAATACTTTGTCCTAGATAGGGCTAAATAGGTGTTTATAATGGTATAAGGCCCTGCACCGTGCACTCCAGTCCGACATGGTTCTTCGAGTTTGAAGGGGAAAGGGTGGGGTGTCAAAGAGGAAGGGAGGGGGTGCAATGCAGCCAACAATCCCAGGTTACTGGACAGCCTCGTCCTTTCTTGTAGTAAGAAATGCCATAAAATATGATTATATTAAAAAACTGAAAAATGTAAATGGTGGACTAACGTCATGCTCTCATAAAAAATGTATTAAAATAAAGAAGACCAGGTCAATGCCATTGGCCTGATTTAGAAAGGGCGGGGTAGAACAATAAACCCATTAAAAACTAAAATAAAGGTTGTGTAAAAGCGACACAAATCCAACACAATTATTTGATTACATCAGGTTTGTGCAGAGATTACACATTTTTAAAAGAAAACAGTCACAAGACTGTATAATTAGGTGGGTGTTGGCTGCTCTCCCTCCCCCAATGACCTAGATTTTGTCAGTTATTTGACAATCTAGTAAGTATTTGGCGAGGGCAGAGAAGACCGGGCCCCTAGCTGCTCCCTTGGGGTCTAGCACGTTGGTAAGGTTAAAAACTAGTCCATGGGAGTGCAATGCAGCTTCAAGGTGGTCCCTCTGCGCCTTATGGTTAGGACAGTGTAGCAGCATGTGGGGCGCAGTGAGAGGTTCCTGGCACCTAGGACATGCAGGGTCTATACCGAGGACATACTTTCCTGCGCCACCGGGTAATAGGGTGGTTCCCATCCTCAGGCGCGTGATGGCTCTGTCAAGCACAATGCTTGCTGAGTATCTGTCAGGCGGCCTGAGGGTTTTCGCAGGTCTAGTAAAAGTATGTTGACGGGAAGACAAATTGTCGGTCCGGAGATTCCACTCGCCCAAAACAAATTTCTTTGTCAGGGAGTAGATCTCAGAAGGTACCAGGGGTTCCCCAACATCTACGGCCCCCCTCAAGAGGCCCTCTTTGGCCCCCCTGTCGGCCTGTTCATTCCCACTGATGTTGACATGTGCTGGACACCATACTAATGTGACCTTTAATGATTTATCTAGGCACTGTTGATGAAGTTCCAAAATGCTAGCTAAAATATCAGGCCTAGATCTGCTATTTCTGTTTTTTATGGACTCAAGAGATGACATTGAGTCTGATAAAATAGCAGTTTTAGTAGGTTTATTGACCAATATCCAGCACAGAGAGAATTTAATTGCCAAAAGTTCTGCTGTAAAAATAGAGAGATTGTTGCTGAGCCTGTGCGTTTTACTAATGTTTTTTGAAGGGATTACAAAAGAGTTGGCTACCAAACCAGAGTTAGGGCATTTGGAGCCGTCAGTGTAGATTTTTAGATGCTCAGCATACATATTATCTATAAGAGAGAGAGCTTCTGACTTGATGAGTTGTGGCAAGTCAGTTTTCGTTATTTTATTAGAGAGTGATAGGTCAACATCAATGGGTCCAAGCGTCCAGGGGGGGGCCTTGGAGGGCCTCAGGTCTGCTACATGTACCTTGTCGAGACCGGCATCCTCAACCAGGGTCCTAATACTCGCACCAAAAGGTAGGGCGACATGCTTACGCTTAAGTATTTTCCCCTTGACGAAGGTGCCAGTCCCGACAAGTTTGTTTACGGGGTTTGAACCATGCCGAGACTTAACCCTGGCCCAGAAATTGAGGGACTGTTGTTTTCTACGCAAGTCAAGAGGTAACACACCGGCCTCCTCCTCTAGCAGTGCACCCGGTGTACAGTTTAGGGCTCTCAGAGCTATCCTTAGGGCCTTGTGTTGAATGGCATCAACCATTTTTAGGGCGTTTGGCTTAGCACATGCATAGATTTGGGCTCCATAATCTAGCTTTGGACGTATAAGGGACTTGTAGAGTGTTAAGAGGCTATTTTTATCTGATCCGAAACCTGTGCCTCTTAACATTCTCATTAAATTTAGGTCCCTTTCGCACCTTTCTGCCAAATATTTGAAGTGGTGAGTAAAAGTTAACTGTTTATCTAACTGCGACCTCTATAGTCTACACAGTTTTTCAATTATTTGACCTAGTTTTTGACCTAGTGACCTAGTTTTTAACCCCAGATGACCCAAATACAATCCCAACCCAGATTTCATCAAGATAAAGATTCTGACCAAATTTCATAAAGATTGGATGAAAACTGTGACCTCTACTGTCTACACAAGCAAATTGTTGACGGACGCACACACGCACTCACACACATACGGACTTCGTGACAAGTGAGCTAAAAATAGCGCAATTTAACTTTTTGAATGGCTGCAACTGTATTGACAATCACATCTTAAATGGAAATAGGTCTTTTCTGACCTTAAACACAATTTTATATATAGATATGTAACATATGAGATACATCTTATAAAGTCAGTGTTTTCAATGCAGTGCACAAATAGTTTCACAATACCAAAGATATGTATTTCAAAAATCATGAGTTGAGAAAACATGGACTATATAAACCGCTCATATAAACATAAAATATCTTTGTTTGCAATTTAGCTTCCTGTTAATTCTTTATCAAAGCCTATAAACTTGTAACCAGAAGTCTATTTATATATTTATTCAAAATGTTATGAGCAATTTTGCTTACATATGCACCATTATTCTTATAAACTAAAATGAAAACAACTCACAATATGATGTGGAGAAAACCGTTTCAAGAGACCATCATTTACTGCCTGGAAATAAAAAACACACCAGAACATGCAAAACTGACTGGTTGGAGTTCAAAGGAATTTACCCATTTGTGAATGAGTGCAGAAATTCATGTGAAAATCCTTTTTTTCCTCACTAAACTGTAATCACAATTACCTAGAAATACTCATATTTTTTTATAGAACATTACAGCAGTAAATTTAACAACAAGTCTTGCTTTATTAACATTACAGATGTGGATTATTTAACATATCAAAATATAAAGAACCTCATTGATCTTTCTTTTATCGTAGACTCTGACAAAATTGTCTCGTCCGCCCAGACAAAACTCATTAGAGTTGACCGGGTTGGAATGGATGGAGTAGATGGACACCTTCTTCTCATTCTCCTTGGTTGTCACAAGTCTAGGGTAAAAAACAAATGAGCCACACTCAGAATGCACAGGCTAATCTGGAACGACATTTTTAGCACATGCATTAAGCCACGTTTTCCCAGAACGAGGCTCCATTTTAAAACTTATTGTATTGCAAAGTACTTGTTGTTATTGTTGTATTGCAAAGTACTTGTTGTAATTGTTGTATTGCAAAGTACTTGTTGTTATTGTTGTATTGCAAAGTACTTGTTGTTATAATAAATTACAGCTTTGTTACAAACATGACTTATTACCAAGTACTCCTTTGTCAGCTATGTTCGAGAACACATTTCTTAATTGTTAAAAAATATTTTAAGTTAAATTTAATCACTTGAAAAATGTAGAAGCTCCAAACATTATCAAACATTTTATGTGGACAGACAGAAGGTGCCACAAACAGAGTGACTTATATACACCCTCCCTTGAGGGTATGCATCAATAACAACAATAAGTTTATGTTTATGTAACATTTCTCAGTGTGCTGTTCTCAGACACATGGCATTACTAGATATAAATACGGTGACAAAATCACAAAATATGCATAGAAATTCAAATAATTAATCCTAAGACCCAAATAAATTACAAAGTATAGTAGACTTACTTTGCAGGGTCGAGCATGAAACTGTTGTGGCTTTTTCAAACAAAACATTAAGATATCTCTATCTCTAGCTAAAATCTCGACAAACAGGGTAATTTGTACATAATCAACTTAGTCGGGCTGGTAAGCTCAGTTGGTAGAGATCTTTACTACAAAACCAAGGATCGCTAGCCAGGCAACATAACTTGGTAATGTACTTTTTCTACAGCCATTCTCTCCTACCTCTGATTCCAGTAAGGCAGCTGTCAGTTACAGAAATACCTATGTGTCTTGTTCTGAGAAAACTGGGCATAAGGCATGTGCGTAAAGTGTTGTCCCAGGTTAGCCTGTGCAGTCCGCACAGGGTAATCAGGGACGCCACTTTCTGCTTAAACTAGATTTTTCAGTAAAAAGGGACTTCCTTTAAACGAAAAATACCATTAAAGCGGAAAGTATTGTCCCTGATTAGCCTGTGCGGACTGCACAGGCTAATCTGGGACGACACTTTACGCACATGCATTAAGCCCAATTTTCACAGAACAAGACACATATGTACTATGTAAACCAGCTATCCCAGGAAAAATGTGAGTCGGTTAACTATCGTGATATGACTGAAATACTGAGGAACAAAATTGAAAAAATAATGTATCCATATTTACATTCACACTCAATTTTAATGAAATCTGCTCAAGGAGTTCCAAGATGTGGCTTCAGACTAAAATGCTTTTATTTTCAGGACAAAAAGGTCCATAACACTATTATATGCAAATGGATGGTGACAGCATCATCCTCTTATCTATATATATAATCGTACCAAGTTTCAATGAGAATTGGCCCAAGCAGTTCCCAGATTTAACATCGGACACAAAAGCGTCTTGACAGACGGAAGGACGGAAGAATGAATAGGCAATGCCAAAACAATAACCCTCCTCTTTACAGCAGGGGAAAACAAACAAAACATAGCATACTTGTTGGGCTTGTCCTGCCTGAGATCGATCTCAAAGGTGACAGCATCCTCCCCTGCACTCAGCACAGTGTGGGCGGAGTCATGCTCCAGAGAGAGCTGTAGGGGAAGGATACATTGTGTATGATATGAGCCTCATTGTGGGAAAAAATGGGCTATGTTCATGTGCATAAAGTGATGGTCCAGATAAGTCTGTTTAGTCTGCACAGGCTAATCAGGTACGACACTTTCTGCTCATATGGAATTTTTTTGTTAATAGGTTGTCTCTTTTAAAAGAAATTCCAGGAAAGTTGTAAATTGTCAACCCTGATAAGCATGTGCTGACTACACAGGCTAATCCAGGGACAACACTTTACGAACATGCATTAACTCTTTCAGTGCTGGAACCGAATTGTGAAGGAATTTGAAAACAGTTTGGATCCAGATGAGACGCCACAGAACGTGGCGTCTCATCAGGATCCAAACTGTTTCCTATTCTGATAGTAATTTTTGAAAACAAAATCGAAGAAAATGCTAATTTTAGAAATTCAGCAGACAACATTTTAGCAGACGACAAATTTCCCAGCATGCAAAGGGTTAAGCCATTTTTCCCAGAGCTAGGACCCTATGATTATACAAGGTAACAGCACAGAACAGAAAACTATACACTTCAGTTACACAAGCAGGAGAACATACCATTGCTGTACACTGCAGTCCTCTATTTATGACAAGGACTATGTAAATAATGCTCTGAAACTACAAATGGATCACATTGATCTTAGATAACATATCAGTTTGAATTATATATAATTATACGGCTAAAAAGAAGATCAATGGTAGTGGTGTTGGAAAATAAATTATGTGCAGTTTATACATTAAACACATTCACATCAGTGACATTGGTACTTAAATCCAGAGAACAATAACCATTTAAACGCTTCCATTCAGGTGAGTGCCTTACAACGCATATATTGGTGCAATAAAAGCACAAGCTTAAGGACCATAGCTTTTACTGCAATTCCTATAGAGCAATATGTTAAGCCAACCAAACATTTTGTTACCAGGCTTGTTTCCCTTAATTTGGTGAAAGATCATAGCCTACTTTTGTGTGGATTAATATAATTATTGACAATGCTGAGAAAGGGGGAAAATCCACACACAAAACATAAATTTGACAAAATTTGAATCATTTAAAAGAATGCAGTTGTGGGACAGTGCAGTATATAGTCCTCTTCCTAAGGAAGGAAAACTTAACCTGGTTGCATGGTTTATCTCACCTCATGTGAGCTTTACTAAGGCTTTAACTAAAGAAGGATAACACACGCTTGTTAACAAAGTTGTGTGTTTTTTTCTCACCTTATGAGCAGCACATTTGTACTGGGTAAGTTTCTTTGTAGCCTTACAGACCCCTGTGGCTGAGAAGTATATCTCACTTTATGAGAAGCGCCCTTGTGCTGGACCAGCTTCTTCCTAGCCTTACAGACCCCTGTGGCTAAGAAGTCTATCTCACCTTATGAGGAGCACCCTTGTGCTGGACCAGCTTCTTTGTAGCCATACAGACCCCTGTGGCTGAGAAGTCTATCTCACCTTATGAGCAGCACCCTTGTGCTGGACCATTTTCTTTGTAGCCTTACAGACCCTGTGGCTGAGAAGTCTATCTCACCTTATGAGCAGCACCCTTGTGCTGGGCCAGTTTCTTTGTAGCCTTACAGACCCTGTGGCTGAGAAGTATAACTCACCTTATGAGCAGCACCCTTGTGCTGGGCCAGTTTCTTTGTAGCCTTACAGACCCTGAGGCTGAGAAGTATATCTCAACTTATGAGGAGCACCCTTGTGCTGGGCCAATTTCTTTGTAGCCTTACAGACCCCTGTGGCTGAGAAGTATAACTCACCTTATGAGCAGCACCCTTGTGCTGGGCCAGTTTCTTTGTAGCCTTACAGACCCTGAGGCTGAGAAGTATATCTCACCTTATGAGCAGCACCCTTGTACTGGGCCAGTTTCTTTGTAGCCTTACAGACCCCTGTGGCTGAGAAGTCTATCTCACCTTATGAGCAGCACCATTGTACTGGGCCAGTTTCTTTGTAGCCTTACAGACCCCTGTGGGTGAGAAGTATATCTCACCTTATGAGCAGCACCCTTGTGCTGGGCCAGTTTCTTTGTAGCCTAACAGACCCCTGAGGCTGAGAAGTATATCTCACCTTATGAGCAGCACCCTTGTGCTGGGCCAGTTTTTTTGTAGCCTTACATACCCTGTGGCTGAGAAGTATATCTCACCTTATGAGCAGCACCCTTGTGCTGGGCCAGTTTCTTTAAATCCTTACAGACCCCTGTGGCTGAGAAGTATATCTCAACTTATGAGCAGTGTCCTTGTGCTGGGCCAGTTTCTTTGTAGCCTTACAGACCCCTGTGGCTGAGAAGTATATCTCACCTTATGAGCAGCTCCCTTGTGCTGGGCTAGTTTCTTTGTAGCCTTACAGACCCCTGTGGCTGATAGGTCTGCTAGTCTGACCTGGCCATCGCGTGCGCAGCTCACCACATGGCAGTCACCGCTAAATGGCATGAACTTGGTCTGAAACCAGGAGAATAACTTAATCCTTTCCCACTCAGAAGCATTATTTTGTGGAAATAACATAAATTTCCTCATTAATTTTTAGGGAAATAAAATTGTTGTCTTTATATCAGTTGAACACCTAATACACTTTGAAATTTAATTCATCGCTATTTCTTTATTTCAGTTGAACACATATTTCAAACACAGTTAGTTTTAATAAATTGCTAGTTCTTACTATTTGTTAATGACTAAATTTGTTTATGTTTTAATAAATTATTTATTTAAAAAGCCTATGAGGCATTCAATTCCAATGCAAATGAGATGATCGCTATTTCCAAGTATCTTTGTAGGTAGCAGCCACATAGACATAGCAGTATTGCACTCAGCCACAGCTCCCTACCTGGAACACATTGCTGTGGTGCCCACTGTTGTAGGCCAGGGCAGGGCGGTTCTGTATCCAGTTCCAGACAACCACCTTCAGGTCATCTGAGCCACTGGACAGTAATGTGCCTGGTGAAACATTGATCAATGATTGCAAAAGATTCTGAAAACCAGGCTTCCTATGAGCCCTGGCTAACAATTTGTTGTAATTTATCATGCCAACCCCAGGTAGTGGCCAGTTTTGACTGAGGCCATTTTTGGACAATATGAAGAAAATCTTTATATACTGTGATACAACAAAATTTATAATAATACGATCATGTTAGTTTAGAAAAAGATTTTTAGAGTAAGCTGATAATGTTTTTACTTGTCAATCCCTCTATTTTAGTTATTTCAGACAATTGGACCAAGTTAATGTTGCCCCCTGCATGATATCAATATAATTACTTGATTTAACAAATTTTGTGTCCGGCATCATTCCTATAAATCACAGGAAAATATCAAATAACAGATTTCTGTTAACACTACATGTTATTTCCAAACTAAAACTCTGAGATATATTCCTTACAACAGATATACCTGATTTGTTAAAGCTGAGGGCATTCACACATCCTTCATGGAGCTCCATTTTGTACTGAAGTTCAAACCTCTGCACCATCTGCAAGCTTCCTTGCACTTTGCGAGCGAAACAACCAGTGTCAATCAAAGGTGAGCACCCCAACTCTCTCTTTCTTATGTCAAATAATGCTTTCCACTTATGTCTTGGTGGCCCAAACTTACTCACTTCCAAAGGAGATTCTTCTGGTTCTGACTCTGAGGACTCTGACTTAGTTTTGAACCTGTCCTCATCTTCATCGGTGCTATCTGTATCACTTCCCAAGTCTGAAAGTGTGACAACTTGATTTCCAGCAGATTCAGTCAGTTCCGAATGTCTTAACAACACAGGTTCGCCATCATTTGTCTCCTCATGTGTATCTTCTGAATCTGATGCTTGTTTCCTTTTTCGGTAGTTTCTTAAACGTTTGCTATCCTGTTTTACATTACTTGTTTTATTTTCAAAATCATCAGCATCAAGTTCTTCGTTTACATCTGTTTCATTATTGCTTGACTTTTTCCTCACTGCCTTCACAAACTCTGCAAAGTCACTATCACTATCATGATCATCATTTGACTGTAAAGGTTGGTCTTTTGATGAATTACATTCACTTATCACATTTGAGTTGCCGTCTAAACTGTCAACATTGTCAGTTTCATTATCAATTTCAGCCACATCTATAATTTGTCTACGTGTTTTATTGGATGATTTTTCAACTGAGTTGAAAACATTTTCTGATACAGTTGGACCTATCTTTTTAAAGCTCTCTGAGCCATTTTCATCCCCAAATTCACTCATGTTTTCACTAATGTCACAGTCACTATTGTTGACATTTGGAGACTTCTCAGAGAAGATTCCACTGTCATCTTTCTTAAGGCCTGTTTCTGTTACCTGAGAATTGTCAGAGGTTGCAATCACACTTGTGGACATATCGCCACTTTCAATCAAGCATGAAGAATGATTTGCATTCATTGAATCGAAAATTTTATTTCCAGGACTAGTAGCCCCAAACTCATCAACAAAACCTGATTCATCTGCATTATAATTTTCAGTTTCTTTTATGGTTGAATCAACACTTCTTATTACCCCATTTTCCTTTTCTACCGTGGAAGCCATGCTTTTGACTCTAAAAGACAAAATAAGCAAATACATTATAACGAATGACACAACAAACAACATGTGAATGTTATCAATTGTTTGCACATATAATCTTTTATGAATGTCATACTAGTTGGAAGTCTTGAAGTGCATGAGGAAAAATTCATATTGTAGCTTTGTATGCCCCATGCGCAAGTGCCTTCAAAACACTATTCTAAAGACTTTAACAAAGTCTTTAAGAGGCATACCAACCTTTTTAACAATTCAACATTTGGAATGACACATAAAAATACGTTATTAGAATTATCAAGTTCTTTTTTACTTGTCCTTTTGCCAAACTGTGAATTATTTGCATTAATTAAGGATTCAAGTATGTTTTTTTACTCTTTATCAATAAGTGACTTAATTTGTTTTTTGAAAACCATTGTTTTCTTTTATTGTCTTAAATGCAAGAGGCTGTCAGAAGTGAAGAATTTTTAGCTGTCTGCTTTATAGCAGACCAAGTAGAACCATATTAACCTGTATAATAGTGAAGAACACAATGTAATATTGATCTAATCTCGGGAAAATCCAGGTTAAATGCATGTGTGTAAAGTGTGGTCTCAGATTTGCCTGTGAAGTTCCCACAAGCTTATCAGGGATGACACTTGCCAGCTAGGCTTGATCTTCATTAAGAAAAAATTATAAACGAACAAGAGATGTGTTCATCAGAAACACAATGCCCCCTATTGCGCCGCTTTGAATTTTTTTTAATTATTTTCTGGGTTTTTTTACCTTTGACCTTGAAGGATGACCTTGAACTTCCACCACTCAAAATGTGCAGCTTCATAAGTACGCCGCTTTGAAAAAAAAAAAAGTTTGACCTTTGACCTTGAAGGATGACCTTGACCTTGAACTTCCACCACTCAAAATGTGCAGCTTCATGAGAATGCCGCTTTGAAAAAAATAAATATTTTTTTTACCTTTGACCTTGAAGGATGACCTTGAGCTTGAACTTTCACCACTCAAAATGTGCAGCTTCATGAGATACACATGCATGCCAAATATCAAGTTGCTATCTTCAATATTGAAAAAGTTATGGCCAATGTTAAAGTTTTCGGACGGACAGACGCCATATATTTGCCATTTGACCTTGAAGGATGACCTTGACCTTCACCTTTCACCACTCAAAATGTGCAGCTCCGTGAGATGCACATGCATGGTAAATATCAAGTTGCTATCTTCAATATTGAAAAAGTTATGGCCAATGTTAAAGTTTTTGGACGGACAGACGCCATTTATTTGACGTTTGACCTTGGAGGATGACCTTGACCTTTCACCACTCAAATTGTTCAGCTCCATCAGATACACATGCATGCCAAATATCAAGTTGCCATCTTCAATCGTAAAAATGTTATGGCCAACGTTAAAGTTTTTTTCGGACGGACAGACTGACATACACACATACTGACTGACGGACAGTTCAACTGCTATATGCCACCCTACCGGGAGCATAACAATTCCACAAAAGTGAAAAAGTCCATGACTAGCATGTTAATATTGAAAGGGCTTATATGAAACAAAAATTTATACAAATGCATTAAGCCTAGTTTTATCAGAGTGCAACTAATTTCTAAACTATTTTAAAGATATCATCTTCATATAAAATAAAATATGGTTATATGTTTGTATAATAAAACATTAATAAGATTCAATGAAACTAAAAACATTCCTTTGTAAAAGTCACTGTTCAAACATGATGTGGCCCATTTATTATTGCCCAAACAAACAAACGTTTTAAACTTGGACAGTTGATTTTTTTCTTTTACCTTTGACCCATGTTATACTTGCATTTGATAAAAACATACAGTGGAATACAAAATATTGTTAGTTAATATATATTATATTTCCCCAATTTGGCCTCTTTTGTTGGGCAAGCAAGCAAACCATGCTTAATTAGTTTAAATATGCACACTGTGATCAGCTCAAGACCTGAAATACAAAGTGTATTATTTCATTTCTTTAACTGATAAACACCATTCCAAACGTAATGCTCAAAACATTAATGCTTCCAAACATTTCGCTTAGTACTCGCCTAGTAGCAAAAGTATATCATTATGATTATCATCAAGTTTTAAGTCCCCAAAACAATAACAACATATTTTACGCAGCGATTTAACAGTTGACAGTCCTGATTGAGGCAATAAAACAAGATAAAAACAAAGATAATTTTTTAATTTACTAGGTGAATGCATGTTTTTACTTTATTATCAAGTTCTTCTGATATTTTAACGACTTTTGCGTTTATATTTTACAGTATTTTTCTCGCAAATGTTTTGACATTTGCATCCGTGACGCTATTGTCACCAGCTGATTGGTAAAAAATAAATTAGTATTGATATAGCAATTTTAAATAGAATAAATCATAAATAAATAAAATATGTTCATTTATGACTTAATATATCTGCGTATCGTGGACAAATGTTAATATATTATTTTAATTATACAATTTACTTCGGTATGATGCGTTCACACGTCGAAACGGGCCGTGACAATACGGTTCGAAATAAATAAATAAATTTCCACTCTCTTACGCTGCGGTTCATTGCATTCATTGTATGTTGAGGCACGAACGACAACTCTGCTATGAGAATGATAAATTTCATCTAAATTTGCCACGCTGGATATAAATTATAATTGATAGAGTTGTCGATAGTTCTTACATAAAGCACATATGTGAAATAAATTTACCATCTTTGAAAACAAAAACTTATCAGGTAGTTAGTACAATGTCGCTTATGTCGATGGTTAGAAAGTAAACAAATCCCTCAGAAGGTCTTAAGCGCGATGTCGATCTTGGATTTTTGATGGTATTTACCGGTATCTCCAATAAGGTGATTTCTTAATTGCAGAACATAGTAATGTTAACAACGACTTTTATATTGCGATGTTAGTCCGTTTCGTTCTAATAATATTTATGGATATTAATAACTACCGATAATGTGAATTCGCAAGATGTTGAAATGTTTTCATACTTGTTGTGTTTCTTTAGTTTTGAATAAACTTCATATAGTGCTTTATTCCTATCTTTTACACATAATCAGTCAGTGGCAGTTCCACTCCATGTTCGGTGCCTATCGTCGACTGCTGGGCAGAGATGGGCTTCATCTCAGCATAGACGGTACTGAACTGTTGTCAGTTATTATTATTAATTATTATTATTATTATTATTATTATTATTATTATTATTATTATTATTATTATTATTATTATTATTAGTAGTAGTAGTAGTAGTAGTAGTAGTAGTAGTAGTAGTAGTAGTAGTAGTAGTAGTACTCGTAGTAGTAGTAGTAGTAGTAGTAGTAGTAGTGGTAGTAGTAGTAGTACTCGTAGTAGTACTCGTAGTAGTAGTAGTAGTAGTAGTAGTAGTAGTAGTAGTAGTAGTAGTAGTAGTAGTAGTAGTAGTAGTAGTAGTAGTAGTAGTAGTAGAAGTAGTAGTAAAGTAGTAGTAGTAGTAGTAGTAGTAGTAGTAGTAGTAGTAGTAGTAGTAGTAATAGTAGTGTACTTTACAGTAGAACACATATTTCACGGAAATAAATTCATGCAAACAAATTAAGTAATGAAATCAATTACTGTACTGAATTTTAATTGTGAAGTTGTTGCTTTTGATTCAGAGAGTGTACGAAAGCGTCCGTGACCTGCCATCTGCACCTCATTTGGGCGGAAAGTTTCACCGGAGTCAAAATTACCCGACAGTACAACACAGGAACCACCTTTAAAACCCAAAGCCGGATGTGTATTTTTATTTAGCGACTCTGGATTAATAAACAAACGGGACGATTGGAGAGCAGACGGCTACACTAGGCGAAAAACCGGCATGAAAAAATATAACTTTGAAGGTACAGTTATTGAGAGATTTTTTTAAAATATTGAACAAAGGGATTGTAAGTGTCCAAATTCAAAAGCACGTATTCCAATATGTCGACGAACATTACATTGGGAAAACAGTAATTGTATATTATGGTGATGAAAGTCAACATCAAGCACTTCCCCATGGTAATAGGAAGCGAAACAAAAGAATACATAAGCGAACAAAACCATCTGCAATGGGTCAAATGAAAAATTCCGTCATTAACAATGAAAATTTGAAACACATTTTGAAACAAAAGATCTGAGCTGTCGCCAGAGACGATATTGCAGAGTGCTAGCCCCCGAGAAATTTGAAGCAACTTCAAAACTTGAAATTAAACGTAAAGAACAAAAACAAACTCTCGCGACTCAATGTATTCTTTTCATTTATTGGTGTCGCAACTAAACGGTTATGTTCTAAGCATAAAAACGACGCCTTATTTGGAAGTAATCGTAGGAAATAAAGAATTATTTGACGAAGTAAAAAAACTAATACAACTAAAAAACTCCCATGTAGAACTATTTTGCGATACAACGTTTAATCTTGGAATCGCAATTCAGCACCAAATGTTTAAAGAAACGCCTGTGCTGCCTATCGCTGTTATGATACACAAACGAAAGTTCCAAACTTGCCACAAAAGCTTCGTTGACATTTTAAAACAACAAATACCTTATTTAGATTCAAAGCATGTAACAATTGTAACAGACCGAGAGCAGGCAATAGAAGGTGCATTTGAGACAAAATTGGAAAACGCAAAGGTCGTGAACTTCTGGGTTCACATACTCAATGACGTGAAATTTTGGGTTTTAAAACACGGCGATACAATGGACGATAGAAATGTGTATGAGACAAATATCCGAACTTTATTGCAATGTTAGAACCGAACAATCTTTGATGCAACATTAGATGAGCTAAACACAAGGGCTGTTTGTAAAACATGCATGCCCCCCCCCCATATGGACTGTCCGTTGTACCGGCAGCCATTGTGTGAATACAACTTTTGTCACTGTGACCTTGACCTTTGACCTAGTGACCTAAAAATCAATAGGGGTCATCTGCAAGTCACGATCAATGTACCTATGAAGTGTCATGATCCTAGGCAAAAGCGTTCTTGAATTATCATCCGAAAATCATTTAACTAGTTCGGGTCACCGTGACCTTGACCTTTGACCTTGTGACCTCAAAATCAATAGGGGTCATCTGCGAGTCATGATCAATCTACCTATGAAGTTTCATGATCCTAGGCATATGCGTTCTTGAGTTATCATCCGAAAATCATTTTACTATTTCGGGTCACCGTGACCTTGACCTTGGACCTAGTGACCTGAAAATCAATAGGGGTCATCTGCGAGTCATGATCAATCTTTCTATAAAGTTTCATGATCCTAGGCATATGCGTTCTTGAACTATCATTCGAAAATCATTTTACTTTTTCGGGTCACCGTGACCTTGACCTTTGACCTAGTGACCTCAAAATCAACAGGGGTCATCTGCGAGTCATGATCAATCTACGCATGAAGTTTCATGATCCTAGGCGTATGCGTTCTTGAGTTATCATCCGGAAACCATTTTACTATTTCGGGTCACCGTGACCTTGACCTTTGACCTAGTGACCTCAAAATCAATAGGGGTCATCTGCAAGTCATGATCAATGTACCTATGAAGTTTCATGATCCTAGGCCCAAGCGTTCTTGAGTTATCGTCTGACAACCACCTGGTGGACGGACCGACCGACCGACCGACATGAGCAAAGCAATATACCCCCTCTTCTTCGAAGGGGGGCATAATAAACTGGAGCGAATCGTTTCTGAAATATTTTGATGACTGTATTTTATCTGCAACTGTTAACTATTCAGCACGATGGATTCTGTTAGAAAGATATATATACAATCCATATTCAGGAATTACAAACAATGTAAGTGCAAGCCTCAATGCCATGTTAAAAAGATTAATTGATTACAAGGAAAGGGCAATCGACGAAATAGTGTTGTACTTGTACTACATGCAAGGCAATATGTTATCAGAACTAATTCTAGTCTTGGTTACCTGCCCCTGTCAGTTTGTTATATTATAGTACGACGGGAACCAGAATAAACTAATTCGTGCTTTCTGTGATGAAAGTGAGTGGACGTTAAAATGATATTGCTTGTACGCGAAATTAGATCCTGACATTGTTAAACTTCCTAAAAATGTCTGTCATCCTGATAAAATGATTTATTTGATTAAAGGTGAATTAAATTGTATTTTAGGCAACGCCGAGAACTCTAATGTTGAATATGACGACAAAATAAAAAAGAAAATCAACATAATAAATTTACTACGCAAAAATCGCTGGCAATTAAATTGAAGAAAATAACATAGTTTTAGTGCCGCAAATGGGGGAACTTATGGTACAGGGATTAAACGGTACCAAGTATTCCGTTACACTGTTTCCAAAAGAATCTTGCACATGTCCATCGACTAGTAGGTGTTACCATATACATGTAATTTCAGCGATGATGGCAATCGGTATACCACAACCGGATGACAAAAAAGTTTATAACCTCACACAACTTAGGCGAAACTGTCGTACCAAATTAATTTTAAAAATCGGAACTTAAAAGGGAAGTCAGGGTGATGGCGATATTCAAGTCAAAGCGGCTCTGGATTCTATAATTAAAAATAGTTTAAATGCTAACGTCCTCAATTACACCTAATAATGCCGCAAAACAAACCGTTGATGTACGTAGATCGTTATTTGACGCCTCAACGCTCAAATCAATCATTAAAACGTCTTATTCCACAAGTGGAAACAACAGAAAACTTGAGTTATCCGCTACAAAAGACCCGTGTAAATTTAACAAAATACCCGACCTGTCAACTATAGACGATATAAATTAATTCATTTAATTGAGCGACCGTCGAAATGATAGCCCGATAGAATTTTGCGAAAATGATGTTAAACAAGACTTTTGCCAAGCAATAAAAGTCTCCTACCGGTGAAACTCCACCATTTTCAGCAATATTTCTAGTCTATTTGGTGCCATGGCAACAATAATTCTTGACGTAGGAACAAAATGAAATGACGTGCATAATCTCCATATTGCCATCTGCCCATGTTTCAAGTTTCATGAAAAATATTAAGAACTTTTAAAGTTATCGCAGGATCCAGAAAAGTGTGACAGACTGACAGACACACAGTGCGCAAAGCGAACGTCCCCTCCGGTTTCACCGGTAGGGGACTAACTAGCAAATGATGATAAGCATTTTTTTAACAATTCACGAAAATCCTCTTACACAATCGGTTAACACATGTATTGATGTAAGCGACCGTCGCGATAGCAGTCCACATAAAATCATTTTATGGTGGAACGAAAACTTCGAATTAACTGTACATGACAAAAATGAAATTACAAACAACGAAAAACTACATTCTCAGCATATAGAGGCAGTCAATAAGCTTTCAAGAAATCAATTCGGAGTTGACATTGGCGGCCTTCAACTACCCGAGAAGGTCCCACAATTTGACAAGACAACAAATAAATGGCAAACGCATATTCCCGTAAAATCAATTAAATTAAAAATTGTCGTGTCAGATCCATCACACCTACACCGATCATTGGGTAAGATCTTTACAACACAAAAATAAAATTTATTTAATTGTCAGTTAAGGCAATACAAGACCCGATGATAAGATCATTCCTAATGGTCTGAAAATGCAATTGGCGCACATTTATGGTGAAGGCGAAGGCAACATTAATATCATAGTTCCGTCAGTGCAAAACAAGATAATTCCGTTAATTTTGGACTTTATGCAATTGCGCACGCCACATCTTTGTGTATTAGGAAAAAACCTTGTTTTGATTTGATATTAAATTCCTTTAAGTTAAGAGAATATGTTTTGTCTTGTTTAGATTCCAAATATATAAGTGAATTTCCAACAACCAGTAAAACTACCAGTGTTCGACGCAAAAAAAATCAAAGTCAATAACAATTGATTTATATTGTATTTATAATTTACCATCCTGTTTAGGAGATCAAGTTCAATGCGACACATGCTCAAACTGGTTTCACAATCACTGTGTTCATGCACCATCGGACATTTCTAATGTTGATGTGCAATTTGTTTGCCCAAATTGCAATATGCAATAACTTGTGAATGTGCTAAATTACATTTTCGGATCTGTTACACATTATTAATCATGTTCACCATTTCTATTATATATGCATTAATATTCGATAGTTATATGCGCGTGCTTGTCATTGTGTACATAATAATTCTTTGATGATGTAGATGATAGTAATTCTGCACTGTATTGTTTGCACAAATTGCAACATGCAATATCTTGTGAATGTGTTTAAGTACCTTTTCGTATCTATTACACATTATTTATCATGTTCAAACTTTCTATTATGTATGCATTAATATTCTATAGTAATATATGCCTGCTTGTCATTGTGTACATTATAATTCTTTAATGATGTATATGATTGTAATTCTTTAACCATTAAACCTACTTGTGTTTGTGTTTATGAACAATGTGAATTGTCTAAAATAATAGCAAAATAACTTAATATTTTATTTTACTTTCAAATATTCCAGTACCAAAACATAACGCGTCAACAATTACAAAACAATTGTTCAATAACAATCCATATCGTCTCCCATTTCCTTCTTGATACATATCGTCCTGCAAACTGAAACAACTTTTTTTAATTTTGTTAATTCACCAAAACGTGAAAAGGCCCCTTTAAGGATGGCATCTCAATTTGTTAAAAATTGTTTTGTATCCAATATACTGTATAGTACAGTTGAAAGGCTGTTGACAATGCGCCACGTGTAAGTAATAAAGATAAAGAAAATCCCTGCTATATAAAAGAAGAACAATATTTTTTACAATGCAGTCTAATTCCAATGGCAAACAATAGAACTCCTTTAAATTTAACAATGGAAAATCTGACCGTTTCCGTGTCCTTGTTTTCTTACACCGTTCGGCCTTGAACCGACTAACTTAAGTTTTCAATATGGCGTCCTTGGGAAATTTGTTACGAAAGATTTCCCTGACAGGCGCATGCAAGATTCGTAAACCAAGATGGACATCCGCTGTGCTTGCACCCGTTGGAAGGTTTGTTTTATGACCTCATTTGATATCAACTGCATGTTTGGTGTAAATCGCTGTTGTTGTAAATTGTTTGTTGTCACTTGTCAAATATTCGCACTTACTATTCGTCCCAAAAATAATTTAGGTTCGTGTTACATAATTGTTTCACCTTGTGAAATATTAACTCCACATACTGCATATAAATATAAATGCCTCATTATTCGCACCAACAATATTTTCACTATTAATGCTTTTGTTAGCGTTTTCTCTTTAAAAAAAAGGAAGTATTCTTAATCACTCTCACTGATTTTTTGGTCTCCGGACGTTTCCCCCAGTGCCTTCCCCAGGATTTTGTTCAGGCGCCCCTGGGGTTGGTTCGGGAGGGGTGTCCCCTCCCGACGTTGATTTTTTTTTAATTTAACGTGTCAATTCACGTTCTGTGGTGAGTTATAACTCAAAGAAAAACAGCGTCAAAAGACGTCATTTGGTGCGCTATGACTCTTCAAAAATATCCGCCAGTCATTAAAAAATATATTTTTTATATTGTTTAATTGTTTTAAAACTTTTCCTCACAGATAGTAAAATCCCGACTCGAACGATTCCCCACTACATCCGTTTCAACCCGACTCTATTACTGTATACTTACTATTTTTCAAGTTTCTATTTATTACCCGATAATCCCGTTTGTTCCGTTTTTATCAATTTCTTTCTGGTAAATATTTACGATAAAAGCTTTCAGTTATTTCTTTAAAACAAACCTTGCCATTTTTTAAGTGACTATTTATAGATTTGATGAAATATTGCCTCTGAATATGCGTCAATCCCCTGACCTGTTGTGTGCTTGTTAAAACGCTCAATACACGCCATTTGTATGCAATAGACGCGACGTTGTACATGCTGCATAATTTTCGCGCTCTTTTTAATTGAGAAAAAGATTCGGCACAAAATAAATTTGCACTGCTAATTTGAAGCAAAAATATTTAACGTTGCGGTAACATTTACATTCGGAAGTGTGTTTCGGATTAAAAACGCGTTAACATCGACTTACGGTAATGGGTTTTGAATTACAAATTTAATTATTCCCATTTGAGATTTCAACAAATATTAACTGTTGCGTTATAAATTCAACGATAATTTGTTTACACACTTTACGAGTCAAATACATGTTTTGACGGAATTATGCATGAAATTCACGTTGTCCACGAGGATCACGGCCGGTTGCCTTCAGCAGGCTTCTCAACTATCGATTATCGGACGAAACATTTACAAGTGTGCGTAATTAACTCAACGAAAATTTGTTAAAGCGCATTACGTGTCGAATAAATGTCAGAAAAACGAGGTGAATCAGTTCTATAAATGGACATGTTGAAATATACATGTACTGGAATTAAATAAATTGTTATCACATAATTGTAACCGCATAATAATTAATTGTTTACCACTTGCAATTAATTTCTCGTATTAATTATGAGTCACAGGTAACACTTGTTTACAGTAAAAAGGTGTGATGATGATGCCATAAACCGTCTTTAATGTTCTGTACTGTACTAATTACCGGTTTTATATTACTCAAATGGTACAACTACTTGCTAATCAAGCTGGGATAAACTCTTACTTCATGACCGACGTCAATCAAAAATAATGGTCGATAGTTAGCCCCGCCCTCATAAGCATTCGCGTAACCGATTGGACGATGAACTTCACAGTTTGACGACTGGAAAGTTACCAGATACATCCTTGTTAGCATTTAAATGACCGTGTAATGTGGCTAGAAAAATCGATACGCGCGTCATGCTATTCTCTTATCAGTGGATTATCCATTACCCCATGTGGTGTTTATGGCGATTACTTGTGAAAGTAGGTGCCGAGTGCTCTTTTAAAACAGGGAATATTGATGCATGATAGGGAAACCTTGATTTTTTTGGACAATCTCCACTTTCTTTTACTGAAGAATACACTGACCGGAAAATTTCAAGCGCCCCGAGTACTCTGATTTCGAAATTCAAGCGCCCCGGCAAGGGGCGCTTAAATGGCCTGGGGAAGACCCTGGTTTCCCCCCAAAGACATTTCCTCCCCAGACGTTTCCCCCCCCCATTTTAGTTTTAGTGCTGACGTTTCACCCCCAATAAATTAATAATTGTTTGATTGAAGTATAATCTTGCTTTATTATCAAAATGATTATTTTGTTTATGAATTATGTAATTAACTAGCAACCCCAGCTAATCTCCGATAATCCCACATTTTATCTGGAAAACTGTGAAAAGTCTACACCGCCTGTGGCATTTTGGGGATTAAAATTACATTTGTTGATGAATATTTTTATAATTGGTCTCATTTTAAAGCTAATAAAATTCTCTACAAAATGCATCTTTTACTTTTGTATTTTACCCACTATAACCCAGTTTTATCTGTTAATAAACAATAAATATTATGGTTTTTCGCTGTTGCGCGTGACTATCAACTTTCATGCACTCGGCGCGTGGCACATGTACTCTTTGTTCCTATTCGTAGGTGACTTAAACTTTATGAATATAAATGAGATGGACAAATCCATTTAGAAAAGTTCACGACCTCCATTCATGACTTTGATGCAAATTTTTAAGTTCATCCGAACCGAAGATATAGTCCCCTAAAGTGTCGCCGATTTTTTACAAAAAGTACTGATTTCCAAACTATGCATCATATATCATATTGTAGGGAATGTTTTGAAGTTTAATTTGATATAAAAATCTTTTGTGGGAAACAATAGGAACCCTCCCGCATTTTAAGCCGAACGTAGTAATTTATTCAAATTTACTCCGGTCACGCGGCGACCTCGCTTTTCACCTTTGACCACCATTTTGATTAACTGATTACGCATCGTAAACACGTTTTTCTATCGACGATTTTGAGCATGTTACCGATAGAAAACATCTTCATGTGATTCAACTTTATTCTTAATACAAAGGTGAGTTCTAGAAACCTTGATTTTGACTCGATTAATTATTTATTTCAGTGCAAATATGTAATTTCGATGTAAGGACGGGCACTTGCTCGTGCGATCGAATCATAGGAAAACCAACCCCGTGTTATTGTTATGAAATGCCCTCAAAGGTGTTTTTATCCATAAATTATATGTATGAAAATAAGTTTTCTTAAGTATCTAAACAATCGTTGACATGATTAAATCGATAAATTTGCCCCGACGTTGTAGATATTGTCCAAATGAGCATATCCCCACTGGCCTGTGAGAATGTTTTTGCACTGTAAATGTTGCATATTAACATGATTTATACATGTACTGATGATGTAGGTCTGACTTTTCTTTCCTTTTTTTCAGTAGATCTTGGAAGTCAATGGCAGACTACCTAGGACCATTCTGTCATGAAAATGGTATAACAACCTCTCTTTTGAAGAAGGCAGAAACCTTGTAGCCTATAAACAGGCAGAAGAATGGACTCATTCTTGAAATAAATACTTTTCTAGAAAAAATTGGGAAATTTCAACTGTGTTGTTCAATTTACTGTGTCATCTTAACCCTTCATTCAAAGCATCAACAGAAAAATATGTCAAAACCAAAGTTTCAAGAACATGTGACCAGAAAAAAACTTGTCAATTTAAAGAAAAGTGCCCGGTGAAAAAATGTGAAAGACTTGATGAATCTAAATGCAGAATTTTAAATTGTAATGCATATGTTGCAATTGCATACCAGGATGCTTGGTAGCCTGGTATGGATTTTGAAGTTAAAGATAAAGAAAACTTTGTGGTTAAATTCATGACTACCACCAGAAAACTTGGCCAGTACAAATGGCCTCTTCGAGAAGACATTCAGACGGTTCAGAAACAATTCCTAATTTCTGCTGGATTTGTGCCCGACTGTTTGAATTTTGAATGGTTATGGAATGTGAAAGAGGCACCAACAAAAGACAACATATATAACATATATAAGAAATATTCATAGATTTATTTCAAGGATTAGAAAGTTATAGAATGTGTGCATGTCCCCGTCCCAAAACGATGAAAAGACATTCCGCCCCCCCAAAACACCTGTGAAAATTTGATTAGAGAGTTAAGACTAAATTAGTTAAATTTGCTTTTTAAAACCGGTATCCATTTTAAGTAATTCCAATATTGCTTTTGAGTGAATAAATGTGTTAATTGTAGATATTTTAGCCTGATGCCTTTCGAAAAAAAGATAATGTCTCTAATAAAATTATGTCTCTAATAAAATTATGTATATGCTTCCTAAATGTGTTGATCATTACCATGTGTGTATAAATAACTAAAAGTGTTTATAATACTTTAATGAACAGAGTGTACATTGATCTACAAATGTTCCAAATTTCATGAAGATATCTCTGAAAAAAAAAAGTTATGGCAATTTTACTATGTAAAAATGTATGAACTTGAATTTCCGGTGCCTGGAATGTCGCGCTTCCTTGTTCACTTTATATAGGGAGAAAATTCAGAATTTGTGCGCATTTTAGCAATATTCAAATTTCCATAACTTTTTTTATTTTTTAAGATATTTAAAAAAGAAAAACTGTTCTGAAAAGCTCTTAAAGAGCTCTTTTCAAATATGCAATTGCCTTTAAAAACAGATGTTGATGAAAAATTAGCTGGGGTTGCTAAATTAACTTTATCTATGAAGCAGCTTGTTTGTTTGTTTTGGTTTTAGAATTCTTTTTTTATGTCCCCCACTATAGTAGTGGGGGACATATTGTTTTTGCCCTGTCGGTCTGTTGGTCTGTCTGTCTGTTTGCGCCAACTTTAACATTTTGCAATAACTTTTGCTATATTGAAGATAGCAACTTCATATTTGGCATGCATGTGTATCTCATGAAGCTGCACATTTTGAGTGGTGAAAGGTCAAGGTCAAGGTCATCCTTCAAGGTCAGAGGTCAAATATATGTGGCCAAAATCGCTCATTTTATGAATACTTTTGCAATATTGAAGATAGCAACTTGATATTTGGCATGCATGTGTATCTCATGGAGCTGCACATTTTGAGTGGTGAAAGGTCAAGGTCATCCTTCAAGGTCAGAGGTCAATTATATGTGGCCAAAATCGCTCATTTTATGAATACTTCTGCAATATTGAAGATAGCAACTTGATATTTGGCATGCATGTGCATCTCATGGAGCTGCTCATTTTGAGTGGTGAAAGGTCAAGGTCATCCTTCAAGGTCAGAGGTCAAATATATGTGGCCCAAATCGCTTATTTTATGAATACTTTTGCAATATTGAAGATAGCAACTTGATATTTGGCATGCATGTGTATGGAGCTGCACATTTTGAGTGGTGAAAGGTCAAGGTCAAGGTCATCCTTCACAAGGTCAAGGTCATCCTACAATGTCAAACATCATATAGGGGGACATTGTGTTTCACAAACACATCTTGTTTTTGTTTAACTGTGTAAGGAATGCATGGAAATCATTAGTAAGTGCATGTTGGTGTACTAGTGGAATAAATGGAATATTCTCAAAATCTTACTTGGTATCTTATAGGAGGTTTCGGGGATTCCGATAATGACGTCACGTTTGCGCATGCTTAGATTTTGGCCGTCAACACTGCGGCCATTTTGCTCTTGTTTGCATTTTATGAACCGCATCGTGATAAGGTTACCATAATAATCTCTACTTGACACATATTCGCGACCCTTTTTAAGAACGACAAAATACTCAGAAATTGAAATTCTTTCAGAATACATTGATTTCAATGAACGAACACAAAATTAATAAGGACGAAAACAAACAACAAATAGATCTAGATTGATTTTATTTAATCAACACGAACTGATTTGAACCAATATATGTCTATAAAAACTTACCTTGTTACAGAATAATTAAATCCTCTTGATAAATGTAATTGTTTTTATTTAATTGTCCACACCAATTTTGACACTCTTTGTTTCAGCATTTTTGTCCCAGTGTTTAATTGCCCCTTTGTTCATCACCAACCGATTATCTCGATATGATAGAATACTGTGAAGACAATTACTAAAAAAACAGGGTGTCATAAACCCGGGGACCTATACCCTGCATATGCCACATGTGTCTGGTCATTTAACACAATTTATGATACCTCCATATCATTTCTTGGCATATTGAGCAGTCATTTAAGCCAAATACTTAATAGTTGCTTTAATAAAATATTTGAACATATTTAACAAATAGACATTTGTCCGACATGGATTGACAGGAACTATTAAATGTATAATGTTTATTAGCCAGTTTAAACATAACAATGAAGTGTTTATATCTATAAATTAAAAATATTGTACAAATTTACTGTTACACACTTAACGTATTTAACGCGTAAAGATCGTGCGTTACTACAGTGTTCGAAACATCATCACGAAAATATGCAAACACGTTTGATCATAGTAGGGATATAAAATACTTGCGTAAAATAAATTAAATGTATAGATTTATGGTATCATAAAATGCTAGATTTGTATCGCTCATTAACACAAGTAAAGAGTTTTCTATATACATGTAGAGCTACATGCCAGATTAATTTTCAAAATATTCACACACAAAATTCATTTGAATGCTAATTAAATTTAATAATATTTTCACTCAATGTAAACGAAACGAAAATTTATTCAATGTAAAAGACAATTAAAATAACATTAAACGATTGAAATGTTAGTCGCTCATTAAGGGCTTTGTTTTATAACTGGCTCAATGCACCTCGCTGATGATAAATAACACTTTCGCATTCACACCACTTATAATTATAATCAAATTATTATATGTTTTATTATTTTTTTAAATATCATTTACTAGCGTCTTACTTTAAGAAAGAATACGTGTATTTATAGTTTGTTTGTGTGAAATTGTCAGTATTTAGGCTTCCGACGACCTTTACTCTTGTACAATGTAAATGGCCGCTGTCGAGAGTGTTGACGGCCAATCTATTTTTAGTAACAGAAAACCTCTCTTGTGACGTCACACAAAAACCACCTATACATGTTGCTCATTTGGGAGCACAAATGCAACCAATAATAATGTGTAATCAAGACCTGTTTTGAATACACAATTAACACCACAGAATCATAAAGTAAAAGGACACATTTAATTATGTAGCAAATTATCACTTACAACACAGACTCATACTGAAAAGACAGCCTTGTTTATTAATTATCATCATTTGAAATTGGTAAAATTTACTTAGTTTCAAACATGGAATGTTGGAATAATGTATAGGTTACAGTATAAATAATTGTTTCATGTAGGGCTGTACTCTCTAAAAAATTATTGTATTTGACCCTAAAGCATGTTTTACACTTTAAGCTATGTTCTGGTTTTATCTTTTGGGGATAGTTGTAGGGCATGCATAGGTGTTTACTTATGGCCTGTAAAAAAGTTGCTAAAGCAGTCGATTTTGACTAATGTCAAAGTTTGTTGTTTTTTTGGTACATGACATAGATCTTTTTTATTGCACAAAACAACTCCGTTTAGAATGTCCTTTAAGAAAAGGTATGGTTATGAGGGTCTCTATGTGCAAAATGTTGCATTTATTATGCCCCCTTTGAAGAAGAGGGGGTATATTGTTTTGCACATGTCGGTCGGTCCGTCCGTCCACCAGATGGTTTCCGGATGATAACTCAAGAATGCTTAGGCCTAGGATCATAAAACTTCATAGGTACATTGATCATGACTGGCAGATGACCCCTATTGATTTTCAGGTCATTATGTCAAAGGTCAAGGTCACAGTGACTTGAAATAGTAAAATGGTTTCCGGATGATAACTCAAGAATGCTTATGCCTAGGATCATGAAACTTCATAGGTAAATTGATCATGACTGGCAGATGACCCAATTGATTTTCCGGTCACTAGGTCAAAGGTCAAGGTCACATTGACTCGAAACAGTAAAATGGTTTCTGGATGAAAACTCAAGAATGCTTACGCCTAGGATCATGAAACTTCATAGGAACATTGATCATGACTGGCAGATAATCCCTATTGATTTTCTTGTCACTAGGTCAAAGGTCAAGGTCACAGTGACTCGAAACAGTAAAATGGTTTCAGGATGATAACTCAAGAATGCTTAGGCCTAGTATCATGAAACTTCATAGGTACATTGATAATGACTGGCAGATGACCCCTATTGATTTTCAGGTAACTAGGTCAAAGGTCAAGGTCACAGTGACTCGAAATAGTAAAATGGTTTCTGGATGATAACTCAAGAATACTTACGCCAAGGATCATGAAACTTCATAGGTACATTGATCATGACTGGCAGATGACCCCTATTTATTTTCAGGTCACTAGGTCAAAGGTCAAGGTCACAGTGATTCAAAACAGTAAAATGGTTTCAGGATGATAACTCAAGAATAATTAGGCCTAGGATTATGAAACTTCATAGGTACATTGATCATGACTGGCAGATGACCCCTATTGATTTTCAGATGGCTAGGTCAAAGGTCAAGGTCACAGTGACAAAAACATATTCACACAATGGCTTCAACTACAACTGACAGCCCATATGGGGGACATGCATGTTTTACAAACAGCCCTTGTTTCTACTTAAAGATTTTGCTTTTACATTGAATTATATACGACCTGGAATGTTGGAATAATGTGGAATGATACTGATGTTCTTGTTAAATTTTGTTTCATCAGATGAATGACTTATGAAGTAAACAATTGCTGTCTTATAAAAACAGTTTGAATAATTATCAATCAAAACAGGCTGATCTATTGTTAAAAAAATATTATTATTTCATTACCAAACAAACAACAAAGTAATTTAAAGAAAAGTGTCAGTTTATATGTACATTTGCATTGTTATGACTGTCATGTGAACTTTAAACTATTGTTATGGTTTTATCTTTTGGGGATAGTAGTAGGGCATGAATAGGCGTTGACTACTTAATCCCTGAAATATGATGAATTTAGAGACTAATAGTAAAAATTGCACTGAAAAAGGTTACACATGACATATCTTTTTTATTGCACAAATTGACTCCGCCTAGATTGTCCTTTCAGAAAAGGTATGGTTATGGGGGTCTCTATGTGCAAAATGTTGCAGTTTTTTTCACTTAAAAATGTCGCTTTTACATTGAATTATATAAGGAAACTGTTTAGTAATATAATGAGTATATTATGACCTTGACCTAGAATGTTGGAATAATTTGTTTCATCCCATGAATCACTTTTATGCTGTCTTTATATAACAATAAGTGCACTAAAGTTTTTTTTTGCACCAACCAATTACTGGCTGACAAAGCAGTAGTCATAATCAAACTTATTGTTATGTAACAGTCAGGATGGACAAGTTACCTTTTAACTATAGGTCCGATGTTTACATGTTATGATGTATGAATGTAAAGCTTCCAAAAAAGTCACAATCTACAAACAAGTCCCTTTACTGATACATTGAAGCATCTAAAGCTGTCAAACTATAAACAGAAATCACCAAGCCACCAAAGAGCGATTAAATCTACAAAATCCAGGACTAAGGAACAGAGCGGTGCAAAAAAACGAACACAACATCATATTTAAATTAGCTTGGTTTAACATCCTACATCTAACTTCTCAAGAACGATGATGACAAAATTATTAAACAGTTTGAATAATTAACAATCAAAACAAGCTGATCTATTGTTCAAAAATTATTCTTAGCGTTTGCATTGTAAAGGTTAAAGCCTTTCGTAAATATTTAGACTTTTGAAACATTTATGAATGAATTTATTCTGAGAGCATCTAATACCAAGTAATATTGGTTTCCATTTACCAGGGTGCAGAATTAACAGAATTTTCAGGGTTTACACAGGGTTTGGACAGAATGTAAAAACACTGTTAAGAACTTTATTTTTTCAAATATCTGAAGTTATTGAAATACATTTGCAAAATTCTTTAGTGCAGAAAGACAGTTTTTGTTGCATAGTGTGTGGATTTCTTAAGGTATAAGAATAAATCCTTGAATACATCTTAAATCGGTGACACAATTTCACGTTGCATGAAGCGTAACCATGATGCACACAAGGAATTTTGTAACAAGAAAGCAGGCATATTAAACAAAGTAAATCTGATGTATTTCACATTGCCATAAGCAGCATAAAAATATTTTGTTTATGCCCTAGTTGAAATTCTTAAGAAAACTTGTTGAAAAAAGTTACTTGAAAAAAAGCACCACTAACCCGTGTGTTAACATCCATTAATGTTTAATTGGGAACCCCACAAAGTCACATTATCCTGCACCCTGTTCACTACACAAGTATTCCATTATGAAATAAATGCTATTCAAAGCTGTCTGGATTCTGTTGTTATGTAAAAAGCCTTTTACACTTGCTTGGGCCGGTTGGGTGATACACATGTTGCTGGGAGTTAAGGGATACAAAGCCAGTGGGGGCTGACAAGGTTAAAGCGTAGTCCGTTTGTCTACGACGTCGGCTATATGTTTTACTACCAAACATTGTGTCAATACACATGCCATCATAGTACAGATTGGTGTACTTCGTTAAGTAACCTATTCATTATATTTGTAGTTCGTTGCACAACCAATACATATTCTGTGCTAAACCTATACATAAAGCGACTTGTAATTTCCTTTCCAAACAAAGCATTTGAATGATTAAAATATATGTTCGTAACCTGTTTTGTACTTTAAATATTAATGTACAGTGTATCAAAGTAACATGTAGTTTCATTTGAGTTAAATTACTGTAATTGGCTATTTTAACAGAAAAACATTCTAATGCATTACTTAAAATCAATATATTTCGATTTTAGCTCAAAATCAATGTAAAGGCTGCAACTATGCGCATTTGTAATTAGTTTGTTATTGAAAATAAGTACCTACCATTACTGGATGGTCCGTTCTCTAATCCATGAATACCAGTAAATGAATTACATTATTTCACGCATACCATTATGCATCCATCTGTTTTCTTTTCCGACTTGATACATTTACATATTTAACAGACACAACACTCGTCCAGAATTCGTGCGAATCCATTAAATCCGATGCCACATTTAAACAGTTAGCTCTACTCGTAACGTTAATTTCTGGCTCAAAGTAAATCATTTTAACGTCATCAAATCCATAGAAAGGCAGGTCAGAATCCATGTCATGAATCAGAAAACATTCATCGTACTCCGCCATTTTTTACACATTTTCAAAGAATAAAAGTGCTTTATGCCCCACTTCCTGCTGAGAATATGTTTTAATTTCTATTTATAATTAACCAATGAACTGTTACATATCCTTAAACCAGGGCCTTATGAATTCAGTTATGTAAACATTTGACCTCTCACAGAACAGTAAACAAAGGAAATAGAAATTAGGTGTGAGGTCACTATCAACAAGAACAGAATTGTTTTATGAACGAATTTTTTTTTAGTTTCTTAGAAGGTTTTTTCACGTAAAACGTTCTTAGAAAAATTCACTTAAAACGGTGTTAGCAATATTCTTGGAAGAAAACGTTAGAAAAACGTTTCCAAAAAAAAATTGTAAGAATTACCATATACTAAATTAAATAGATATTTCGTCTGATTTTTGATCAGGTAAGGCTTCAAAATGGTCAACCGATCGATGTGGGTTTTCAAAATGTCGTATATACCTTAAGCATAGGTGCGTTGCACCTATGCTAAAAATGGCCAGTGTAACTTTGAAACTGGCTTTAAAAAATAGAAATGGTCAGTCAGATGCTATCAATATAGGTAATGAATTGCTTTGTCAACAATTGTGCTGAGTAATGTGACTATAGTCTATAAGAACAACAATATTTTAAGGTCTCTAGGGTGGCACCTTAGGTATGTTCAAGTTAATTGATGAGACATCCCAGGAAGGTGTATTAAACCTTTGCATGCTGGGAAATTTGTCGTCTGCTATAAGTTCGTCTGCTGAATTTCTAAAATTAGCATTTATTTCAAAAAAATTTCAAAGAATACTATCAGAATAGTTCCCGCGCTGAAAGGGTTAAAACAGCCAGAGAATATAACTGCAGACTTTCAAATGTAATCTGAATGTTTGAACTGTTATTTATATGAATGTTAAACTTTGATGCAAACAGATGAGATTAGTTGAATGTGACCAATCTATTGGACCCATTTGTTTTTTTATTAAAATGCATTTTATTCTTTGACATATACATATATATTATAAAGAGCAACAATTTTTTATCATTATTGAAAAAATTTACAAAAGTATGAATTTGTCTTTAATTATCTAACAGTAACTTTTACCATAATTTTTAATAGTGGCACAAATTTTGTCTTTAAGAGAAGATATTGTTGGTTTACTGTACTATTTTGCTCCTAACATTTGTGTTTCTTCTTTTCAGCCGAACTGCTAGTAACTGGCAGCCAGATGTCAAGTTCATAAAGACCCATGAGGGACTTTACACAGATGCAACACCAGAACAGAAGGCACTGTGGGAGATCCCTTTGGAGCATCGTAATAATTTATTATTCATAACTTTTTAAGGCCCCATAAATACTCAAAATCAACGAATATTTTGTAAAATATTTCGAAAAATAAAGTTTACACATAAAAAACAAAAAAAACATTGTTTCTCAATAGGCGAACGCGAGATTGAATTCGAGCAGCTGTGGAAGCACAACATATTTCTCAAATGACATGTAGGGGATCTGGAGTGCAGAATGCAGCTTTCTCTGTGGTATCTTGCAGGCAACAAGCAGGACTATGAGCGGACAATACAGAATGTGGTCCTGAACTTTGGCCCCCAGCACCCTGCAGCTCATGGTGTACTTAGGCTGGTCCTGCATCTCATTGGAGAGGTCAGACTCACTGTTGACTCTTGAGGGCGTGATGTTGTTTATAGTATAACACTGTGTATGTAAAGGATGCCGTCAGAGCTCCAGAAAAAAATTTGGTTACATTCTTATTTACTCCCTTTTTAGCTCACCTGAGCACAACGTGCTCATGGTGAGCTTTTGTGATCGCCTTTTGTGCGTCGTGCCTTGTGCGGCGTCAACATTTGCCTTGTTAACTCTCTAGAGGCCACATTCATTGTCCAATCTTCATGAAAACTGGTCAGCAGATTGGTCTCAATGACAAGGGGCGGGGCATTTTTCCTTATATGGCTATAGTAAAATCTTGTTAACACTCTAGAGGCCACGTTTATTGTCTGATCTTCATGAAACTTGGTTAGAAGATTCATCCCAATAATATCTTGGACGAGTTAGAAAATGATCCCGGTTGGTTGAAATGCATGGCCGCCAGGGGGCGGGGCATTTTTCCTTATATGGCTATAGTCAAACCTTGTAAACAATCTAGAGGCCACATTTATTTTCCGATCTTCATGAAACTTGGTCAGAAGATATGTCCCACTGATGTCTTGTTTAAAAATTAATTCTTATTTTACCCTCTATTTATAAAATTTATTCTTAACAATATATAACCAAATAATTACTCAGCTGTTCTAGCAAACACTGAACCTGAATGTTTTTGGAGTGCTTTAGATTCACATTCATTTACGCAAGAGCTTATAAGTTAATCAATTATTGGCGAAACTATGCTTTCGGTATTTGAATCTAATTGAAAGAATGCATGCAGCTTGGACTTTTGACACTGAAATAGCTTTTTTTGCCTTCCACGCTTTGATACACTGCTTTGGTCGGCCATTTTGATTTTTTATGTAAAACGGTCACTGACTCTTCGGCTAAGGTAATAATGGCCTTTTGGTCGCTGTTAAAGTCATATCAAAAACTTTATTTAACATTTAATTTTAATGACATTTCCAATAGGTATACAGTATATTACTTGTGTATAAAAGTAACGATAAGTGTAATTAAAAAGGTACGATAATTAGTAATGACTTGCCTGCAATACTAGGAGAACAGAATCGAGACCGTTTGGCCTTTCGACCGTTCTTAGGTGTGGCTCTTCCTAACAGCAAACACTTGAGTGACGTTGACTTAAAATTTTAGTGTTAATTGAGCGCCTGGACGAGTAAGAACGGGGATGAAATGTTTACCGTATATAATTTGCTACTGGAAGTTTTACGCACGTTCTAAAAGTTCGAATTCATGTTTTATTTTTTCAGTGCGTAACTTTATGCAAAGATCTTAAATCTAAATCGTATTTTAGGAAATTTAATTTGTTTTTACGCCTTTACGCATGTTTTCTGGAGCACTGGATGCCGCTTTGGGCAGATTTTGACATAACTAAACAAGAATAAAGCATGGGTGACCCTCTTTCAAATTTGTTAAAAGGCTGTCCTGCATCTTGTTGGAGAAATCAGACTAATTGTTGGCTGTTATGGAAGTGATTTTGTTTTCCGCAGGAATAGCATGTATGAATTTACAAATTATGAAGATCAGCATGGAAGACTTTTCTTGCTATCATGATATTACTTAATTAAGTCATCAATATTTTATATAAAAGTGTGTTAGATTTAAGCTACATAGAGAATTACCGGTTACTGCCCTATTGTTTTGTTAAATATCCTGTTAAGGTTTCAATCATATAACGGCGACACTTGCAGTGCTGTTTTTGTTTTTTAGCTCACCTGTCACGAAGTGACACGGTGAGCTTATGTGATCGTGTGATGTCTGGCGTGCGTGCATGCTTCCCTCAACAATTGTTTGTGTAGACAGTAGAGGTCACAGTTTTCATCCAATCTTTATGAAATTTGGTCAGAATGTTTATCTTGATGAAATCTGGGTTGGGATTGTATTTGGGTCATCTGGGGTCAAAATCTAGGTCATTAGGTCAAATAATAGAAAAACCTTGTGTAGTCAATAGAGGTCACAGTTTTCATCCAATCTTAATGAAATTTTGGTCAGAATGTTTATCTTCATGAAATCTGGATTGGGCTTGTATTTGGGTCATCTTGGGTCAGAAACTAGGTCACTAGGTCAAATCATAGAAAAACCTTGTGTAGACAATAGAGGTCACAGTTTTCATCAGATCTTAATGAAATATGGTCAGAATGTTTGTCTTGATAAAATCTGGGTTGGGATCGAATTTGGGTCATCTAGGCTCAACAACTAGGTCACTAGGTCAAAGTTTTAAAAAAAATTGTGTAGAAGGTATAGAGGTCTCAGTTTTCATCCAATCTTTATAAAATTTGGCCAGAATGTTAATCTTGATGAAATCTGGGTTGGGATTGTATTTGGGTCATCTGGGGTCAAATACTAGGTCAAATCATAGAAAAACCTTGTGTAGACAATAGAGGTCACAGTTTCCATCAGATCTTTATGAAATTTTGTCAGAATGTTTATCTTGATGAAATTTGGATTGGGATTGTATTTGGGTCATCTGGGGTCAAAAACTAGGTCCACTAGGTCAAATCATAGAAAAACCTTGTGTAGAAAATAGAGGTCATATTTTTTATCTGATCTTAATGAAATATGGTCAGAATGTTTATCTTGATAATATCTGATTTCAGATCGTATATGGGTCATCTGGGGTCAAAAATTAGGTCACCGGGCCAATTCTAGTTAAACCTTGTGTAGATGAAAGAGGTCACAGTTTTCATCACGTCTTAATGAAATTTTGTCAGAATGTATAAATTGATGAAATCTGGCTTGGGATTGTAAATGGGTCATCTGAGGTCATAAAGTAGGTCATCGAGTCAAATTATAGTAAAACTTCCTGTACACAATCATACATGCCATACTACCCGATCTCGGCGGGACAGTCCTGCTTTTGGGCCCTTTGTCCCGCCGTCCCGATATGAGACGATTTGTCCCAACATTCGTAAAAAACGATGTAAGGTCTATAGGTTCCCAATAAAATTCGCTATTCAAGCTCTGTTTCGCTAACACTTACCCCCGCTAATCCCTTTATTGCCCCCAATTAACAATCCGATTCTACTTATCGTGTGTACCAGTGTTGTTTATGACACCTTATCAGCGATTTATCGGCTAATTATTGATTTCATCAGGCCTTCACACCATGGTGGTCTTCAAGATAGTGGTCGCTTATTGCTATCGATAGTTATCCCCACGCTTTTTGAAAAAAAGGTGGGGATATTGTGGTTATCTCCGCCGTCCGTCCGTCCGTCTGTCCGTCCGTCCTGGCCACTATCTCCTCCTACACTAAAAGCACTAGAACCTTGAAACTTACACACATGGTAGCTATGAGCATATGTGCGACCCTGCACTATTTGGAATTTTAATCTGACCCCTGGGTCAAAAGTTATAGCGGTTGGGGTGGGGCCGCGTCAGAAATTATCACTCATTTTTTTAGGTTATTTTACATTTACTTCTTTATTTCTACACCGATTCACTTCAAATTGATACTGGACCTCTCTTATGACAATACGGTCAATCTCAACCATGCATGGCCCCATTCCCAACCCTGGGGCGCCCCGCCCACATAGGCCACACCCACCAAAAATTTCCATTTACTATAATTTTTTCATTTCTACACGGATTCACTTCAAATTGATACTGAACTTTTGTTATGACATTAGGGTCAATCTCAACTATGCATGGCCCCAATCCCAACCCTGGGGCGCCCGCCCACATAGGCCACACCCACCAAAAAATTCCATTTACTATAATTTTTTCATTTCTACACGGATTCACTTCAAATTGATACTGAAATTCTCTTATGACATTAGGGTCAATCTCAACTATGCATGGCCCCATAACCAACCCTGGGGCCCCGCCCACATAGACCACACCCACCCAAAATTGCCTTTACTATAATTTCTTCATTTCTACACCGATTCACTTCAAATTGATATTGAACTTCTCTTATGACAATACAGTCAATCTCAACTATGCATGGCCCCATTACCAACCCTGGGGCGCCCCGCCCACATAGACCACACCCACCCAAAATTGCCTTTTACTATAATTTCTTCATTTCTACACCGATTCACTTCAAATTGATACTGAACTTCTCTTATGACAATACGGTCAATCTCAACTATGCATGGCCCCATTACCAACCCTGGGGCCCCGCCCACATAGACCACACCCACCCAAAATTGCCTTTTACTATAACTTCTTCATTTCTACACCAATTCACTTCTAATTGATGATGAACTTCTCTTATGACAATACGGTCAATCTCAGCTATGCATGGCCCCATTACCAACCCTGGGGCACACCTAGGTCAAACATTTGGCGTGGGGATACGCGTCGGCCTCTGCCGCGCCATTTCTAGTTGTATTATAAAATAAATGTTGAAAATGTGTTTATTTTTGTATTTGTTTGAAACGGTTTACAGAACAATTCTTTTGTAAAATTAACTCTACGTCATTAATGAGTCTTTTACATTCAATGTTTAGTTCATAAATAGCGGGATAATTCGAATGTGCAATATACCAAAATCGCAACAAACAGTCCAATAAGTGATACCAATCCTGTCTAGTGTAATTGGGTGTAATTGTAATAAAAACAACGAGGTGCTATGCATGACAGTTTGACCCTACTCCATTTAAGCTAAAAACCACGAGGTGCTATGTATGACAGCTTGACCTTACTCCAATTAAGCCGCGACAATTGACAAGTAACAAACTGCGCATGGATACATGCATAAAAAAACATCGCAACAAACAGTAAAAGTGGTACCCATCTTGTCTTGTGTTATTGTAATAAAAACAACGTGTTGTTATTCATGACAGTTTGACACTACCCCAATACAGCGCCTAACAATTCACAATTCAGTTTAATATGTGTATATAAAAAGAAAACAAAATATGATTATTAACATTAGAGAAAAAAATTCGAGTAAAGCATCCATAGACTTCTTTTGTCCTTTTGTTTTTGTTGGTGTAAAAAACGGTTGAGGCGTTGTTGACAGTTAAAATGAACACAAAGACGGTTTGCTTCCACCAAAAACCTACCTCGGAAATGTGTACGGCCGCACATTCCGTGTGTAACTGATGTAACTGTTCGGTAGATAGTTTACTGTAACCCGTACTTTCAGTGTACTGGATAGCCTCCCCTGCCTTAATGTTTGCCATTGAAATTAATATAATGAGTATTGTTGTCGTAATGTTCTAGATTTTGTACTCTAAAAAGATGAATATTATCTTCGTTGAATATTATCTTCGTTGTTTGCTATTGTATTGTTTTATAAAACTGTTATTGTTATGTTTTAGATTCCATGCTTTATATCAGATGTTTTATGTCTGGAATAAAAGTATCAAGAGTATTTGTTAGTACTATACTGACTACAGTAAAGGTGGAATGATAAATCGTTTTAGGTGTCCCGCTTTTTGTCCCGACAATTTTTTATGGAATGTCCTGCTTTGGACCTAAAAAATTATGGCATGTATGACACAATAGAGGCCACAGTTTATCAGGTGAGCGATTCAGGGCCATCATGGCTCTCTTGTTTGTTTTATTTGTGCTGATTGTTAGGGTAGTAACTTGTTTTTTAGTAATGATAAAATATTAGTGCGATGGCCCAAGATTTCCAGGGGGAATTAAAAAAATGAACAATGTTTGGCATGTTATACATGAGGCCATGAGCATTTTTTCTGCTTCTGTTGATACATTTTTTTGTGTATAAAAGGTAATGCATCTTGGTATCAAATAGTTTTTTAAGCTGAATCTGGATACATTTTATGGAAAACAATGTATTTATAGTTTGTTTGACACAGAGTTATGTAACTTGCCTTCAAGCAATCACTGATATAGACACCTACTGAGCTGATATACAAAATTAAATCACACACCTTTGTATCAGGTATATATCAGCGTATGGATGTGATGAATTATTGTATGCAGCATGTAGATGAAAGCCATCAAAGATAGGTTGTAATTATTCCTTGATGCTAAATAGTTTATATTCAACTGATGATGTTCATTTTGAATCAAAATGGTATGTACCCCCTCTATAAATGTCTGTCCTTACAGAGAGTGGTGCGCTGTGATCCTCACATTGGGTTGCTGCACAGGGCCACTGAGAAGCTTATTGAACATAAAACATACATGCAGGTAACACACACATGATCCCTGTTTAGCATTCATGTAACCTGTATCTTGTTGTTATTTTAAAATACGGGCCTGATTTTGGGAAAAGTGGGCGTAACGCATGTTTGTAAAGTGTCCCCTGGCTCAAAAATTTCTGTTGCCAACATATTTGCCAAATGGATTTTTTGGTAGCCAAATTTTAGAAACTATAGCCAAAGTTTTAGCCAAGCATTCGGGATTGCCGATTGCAAGTCTAGAATCAGACAGAGACCTATATCTGTTTTTATACGATGCTGTATTAGAGCACTTGCCTTGGTATATGTACAATGTACCGCAACTTATGTCATTGGTTAATTTATTTTGAAATTTATATTATTTCAACAACTCAAGACAAAATAAGTCTTTTCATTTATTTACTATGTGATTTTACTTGAGGATCTTGCGAAACATAGCCCTGCGCACAATATTTTGTAATAGTGTTTAATACACAATCAAAGGATGTATTTAGATAGGTTTTGAAATACACATATAGGCAAAGAAAGGCAGTTGGTACATGTAGTGAGTTGTAAACTTTAAAACCTACTTCAGGGTCTTCCATATTTTGATCGACTTGACTACGTGTCCATGATGTGTAACGAGCAGTGCTACAGTCTGGCTATTGAGAAACTGCTAAATATAGAAGTACCACTCAGAGCCAAGTACATCAGAGGTGTGTAGCTTAAAACTTCTTTGTTTAAGTGTTTTTATTGTATTATTGTTTTGTCTTGATTGCCTGATAACCACTATCTACTTGTTGCGCTGCTTTACATTCATCAGAAAATATATATAAGATAAATTAAAAGTTGTTGCTTACTTCGTTGTTTTTTTTCTAAAAATGCTTGTATTAGTGTACCATATTTCTCAGATCAAGTATGAGCTCATTAATATTTTTATAATTTTTATTAATAAAAAGTAACATGTTAGTTAAGAACTATTTAAAAAGTTACATTTTTAACTAGTCAAGTTTTGTATAATGAGGACTATATCGCAAAATGTGAATCTCAGAAAGTGTGAATGATGCCCTGTGTTTAAGATCCACTATATATCTGTTCAGCTGGCGTACACAATATTTGTCCAACCTTGTTTTTAAGATGTTTGCTTTCAGTGATGTTTGCTGAGATCACCCGAATTCTCAACCACTGCATGGGCATCGGCACCCATGCTCTGGATGTGGGCGCCATGACTCCTTTCTTCTGGCTCTTTGAAGAGAGAGAAAAGGTTTGAGCCTCACTCTGTGAAATAAGGGTTTAATGCATGTGTGTTTAGTGTCGTCCCAGATTAGCCTATGCATTTCATTTGAAGGAAGTGGTCTCTTAATGTAAATCCAGTAAAGCGGAAAGTGTTGTCCGTGTTTAGCCTGTTAGGACTGCACAGGCTAATCTGGTATGACACTTTGCGCAAATGAAAAAAGGCCCTGTTTTCTGAAAGTGCAGCTTGTTTGTTTTTTTTCTATTGCATAGCTGTATGTCTGTATGTTACAACTATTAACTTAGTTTAAAATATGATAGCAAGGTCAGTGTGCTGTGTGTTACATAAAGTCAAATATATATATTCAAAATTATATTGCTTCCTCATTCATCAACAATATTTAGAAATCATTGCTTTTGTAATATTGTAATTCTGAATTTCTGTTCATCAATGAAATAAAAAATATTTACATAAATCAAGCAATTGGATGAATTGAATTTAAATTACCACATTTCCAATGCCAAATGCTATTTAAAACAGAATTCCCTGGTAACCGGTATAATGAGTATAAATGATGTGTAAAAAAAGATGTTGGAAAATGAAGCAAGTGGGTATGTAGTTTTTAATGAGTACTTAATATGTCATACCTGTTAAAATGAACAGATGATGGAGTTCTATGAGCGTGTGTCTGGTGCAAGAATGCATGCTGCCTACATCAGGCCAGGGGGCGTCTCTCAGGTAAAGTGAAGAGTTATTATATACTAATTGAATTTCTCAGGTTAATTGATGAAAATTTAACCAAAAAAATCTCTCCGGTAATAAAATGAGTAAATTGAAACTAATTGAATCTCTCATGTTAATTCATGAGTTATTTTAAATTCATTGAATCTCTCAGGTAAATTGATGAATAATTAGAAACATATTGAATCTCTCTGGTAAATTGATTAATATTTTGAATTAAATCTCTCAGTCAGATAAATTGATGAGTAAATTGAATAATTTGAAATTAACTAAATCATTCAATTAAATTGATGAGTAATTTGAAATTAATTTAATATCTGAGGTATTTTGATGAGCAATTTGAAACTTATTAAAACTATGTTTTTCACACATTGACTATACATGAAGTAAACATAAAAATGATCTTATGTGTTTGAGGTAGAAATGTATGTGCTTAGCAATTTTATATCAGGAGTGAATTATAATACAAACTGGTTAAAAAAGGCTTTTAGAGGCACATGTGGGAGATATTCATCACTGTTTGAAATGACATCTACTGTATATGTTTCTGGTTATATATACTGGTAACTAATTCTTATTCTTTGATTGATGGAAGCCATTTATTGAATTGTCCCTATGCCAGGATCTGCCACTAGGATTAATGGACGACATCTACGAGTTCATTTCCAAGTTTGGTCAGCGTATTGATGAGGTGGATGACATGTTGACCACCAACCGTATCTGGCGTCACCGCCTGGAGAACATTGGGGTCATATCTGCAGAGGATGCACTGCTCCACGGCTTTAGGTAAGAACGCTTTATTAGGGGTGTAATTTCTCCTCCTTTCAGCTGTTTTCCTCACTTCAATTATTTAAATAATTTTACAAATAGTTATCATTAACTTTTCTTGTACTACATAGAAATGAAGAGATTACATATCCTTTAAATGGTGTTGGGCATTTTCCTTCTCAGAGGTGGCTTCTCAGAGGTGGTTCTTAAATCACACCCTTGTTTACGCTTTTGGGGCTATTTCTAAAGATACAAATTAATGCTATGAGGAATTTTCCATGACAAATAAATGCTTAGCACCAACAGGGTATGTAAGTTCAGGAATTGAATGTGTTGTCTTGTGTTTTTTACCCCTTTCCTTTTTTTCTGCAATTGAAAAAACATTTATTTAAAGAAATTCAGTTGTAAGTTAAGGTTTTCAAAAGATGACTGTGCATTTCTGCTTACAGTGGAGTGATGCTGCGTGGATCGGGTATCAAGTGGGACCTGAGGAAGCAGCAGCCCTATGACGCCTATGATAGGGTGGAGTTCGATGTGCCCATAGGAACAAAGGGTGATTGCTACGACAGGTAGGAATGTATAAATAGATTCTGTAAAATCATTATTAGTAGTGCAACACTAATTTGTGTTTTTATTTTATGAGTTGACTGATCCTTAAATTAAAGATTATGATAAATAATTAGTTTGTTGTGTTTTTACTTAAAACAGAAATCAATGAATTTATGTGTCCATGTCCATGAAATATTTATTTATTGAAAAAGCCATGCAATTACATGCCAACGAATATAGATGATTAAACAGTAGATAGTGAAAGATTAACAGAATTCTCTGCAGAGTTGCATTATGCCTTCCAAAATTAATAAAAAGCCACAACAGCCAAGCAAGGTAATATGAGGTATCATCACCCCTGTTTTGCGTATTTAAACTGGTTTATGGTTAATGAAATAATAAAAATATGGAATAATGTACTTAGCGCCTAACATTTTCTGCCAATGAAGCTGTTTTAAACCTTCTTGATAGCAACATTTGTGTCACTGCGGGCTATATGGATTGTTTTGCCAAATGGGTTGTTAGGATTTAAAGTAAAATAAATTCTGAACTCAACTCAATATATCTGTTTAACATTTAAGATCACAATACTTCAAAATTTATTTGGTTACTAGCACTTACAAGAGTTCTAACATACAAAACATGTTGAGGTTCTCAAGTATTTTGTGTATTTTAAACTTGGTTTGGTGTCTAATTTGATTTAAATTATTGTGACAAAGGATGACACGCATCTGTTTCCATTGCCAGGTACTTGATTCGCATGGAAGAGATGAGACAAAGTCTGCGTATAATACACCAATGTCTCAATGACATGCCGGCTGGTGAGATTAAAACTGACGATAACAAGGTGTGTCCGCCAAAGAGAGCTGAAATGAAGGTGAGATTGAAATGCTGTTCTGATATAAACAGTTATTGAAACTTGCACAAATACTACACTTATATACAGTTATTCTTTAATTAGCATGACCACTGCACTAGTATATTTGGAATTCGGTAAGCTCAGATTCTCAATTTAATGAAGGCAGGTTGTAATAATTTTGTCCCCTACCGGTTTCACCGGAAGGGACTTATGGTTTGGGCTGTCAGTCTGTCTGTCAGTCCGTCAGTCTGTCACACTTTTCTGGATCCTGCAATAACTTTTAAAGTTCTTCATATTTTTTCATGAAACTTGAAACATGAATAGATGGCAATATGGACATTATGCACGTCATTTCATTTTCTTCCTACGTCAAAAATTCTGGTTGCTATGGCAACAAATATAAATATATATAAAAAATCTGACAATGCTGGAGCCGGTAGGAGACATATATTGCTTGGCAATAGTCTTGTCTTAATATCAAGTAAGAATTCAGGCCTGTATCTTTGAACTTTTCAATTTCGATGCCTGTAGCCTTATTTTTCCTCAATTATTATAGAACTCAAATTTGTGCGATTGCTAGTTAAATTTGGCTTGCAATTATTACAAAACTCAAGTTTGCGCTATTGCTAGTTCTATTGTCATCACATCCAGCAAGCTTGTGTGTGTCTCTTTCCAGAACTCTATGGAGGCCCTCATCCACCATTTCAAGCTGTACACGGAGGGCTTCAACGTTCCACCTGGCGCTACATACACGGCTGTAGAAGCCCCGAAGGTATATCTCAGAAAATACTCAAACAACATTAATAGTGGAATGTTACCCAATTAATATTGCAGTAAAATATTACCCAATTACATTAAACTTCCATAGAAGGAAAGTTTTGGAAAAGGCCGAAAATATTACAATAGCGGAATACCACCCAATGACGTAAGACTTTAATAGAACAATATTATAAGGATATTAACAAAATTACTAAACTCTTGAACAACAGATTATTGAAAGCACAATTCCTAAATGATGTCAATTTCGGTATGCACAGTGTTTTTAAGAAAGCGCATGTAGCAAAGCAAAAGTGTTCATATATGCTGAATAATTAAATTCTTTCCAATCTAACAAGCTTTTTCTGAACCCTTGCTTCAGGGTGAGTTTGGAGTGTACCTGGTGTCTGATGGAAGCAACAGGCCATACCGATGCAAGATCAAGGCCCCAGGATTTGCCCATCTGGTAATCCCCCCTTGTTGTACCCTCCCTTCTCTCTTATATAAGTTGTAAAATACTTCAGAACATGATTTCGCTGGAAACTAATGACAAATGGTATTCTAACTGTTTATGTCTTAAATAAGATTTCATATTGAAACAGTCAACATTTTTATGCCCCCCTTCGAAGAAGAGGGGGTATATTGCTTTGCTCATGTCGGTCGGTCGGTCGGTCTGTCCACCAGGTGGTTGTCGTATGATAACTCAAGAACGCTTGGGGCTAGGATCATGAAACTTCATAGGTACATTGATCATGACTCGCAGATGACCCCTATTCATTTTGAGGTCACTAGGTCAAAGGTCAAGGTCACGGTGACCCGAAATAGTAAAATGGTTTCCGGGTGATAACTCAAGAACGCATACGCTTAGGATCATGAAACTTCATGGGTAGATTGATCATGACTCGCAGATGACCCCTATTGATTTTGAGGTCACTAGGTCAAAGGTCAAGGTCACGGTGACCCGAAATAGTAAAATGGTTTCCGGATGATAACTCAAGAACGCATACGCCTAGGATCATGAAACTTCATGGGTAGATTGATCATGACTCGCAGATGACCCCTATCAATTTTGAGGTCACTAGTTCAAAGGTCAAGGTCACGGTGACCCGAAATAGTAAAATGGTTTCCGGATGATAACTCAAGAACGCATACGCCTACTAGGATCATGAAACTTCATGAGTAGATTGATCATGACTTGCAGATGACCCCTATTGTTTTTGAGGTCACTAGGTCAAAGGTCAAGGTCACAGTGACCTGAAATAGTAAAATGGTTTTCGGATGATAACTCAAGAACGCATACGCCTAGGATCATGAAACTTCATAGGTAGATTGATCATGACTCGCAGATGACCCCTATTGATTTTGAGGTCACAAGGTCAAAGGTCAAGGTCACAGTGACCCGAAAAAGTAAAATGATTTTCGGATGATAACTCAAGAACGCTTTTGCCTAGGATCATGACACTTCATAGGTACATTGATCGTGACTCGCAGATGACCCCTATTGATTTTCAGGTCACTAGGTCAAAGGTCAAGATCACAGTGACAAAAATCGTACTCACACAATGGCTGCAACTACAATGGACAGTCCATATGGGGGGCATGCATGTTTTACAAACAGCCCTTGTTCATAGTTTGAGTTCTATTTAAATTGTTAAAGACTGAATAGTTATTCCATAAATTTAACAGTGTGCTGTTTTGGTATTCAACAGGTGGAAAAGCAAACTACTTTTATTTTAATGAATGGTAAATAACTATTTAGGACTGAGCCACAAAAGTAAAACCCTGTTCTATTTTAATATACAAAAACACTATTTGACATAATGGTTTCTTTCAGGAATGATTTTATTTGTTTTTATAGTGAGGAGGTATATAATAAATGGTGTTCTGGTGGTGTGTAGGTCACTTGTTGTGTGACTTCGTTATTCACTCATCCTCACAGTCATGTAATATTCCTTGTTCATTAATTACATTCAGAAGGAGGGCTTTTAAAGACATTTTTCACCTTTCACCTTCCACAAGGCCTGACAAAGACTTGCACTTCCCGAGACTTACATTCTTCGATTCCGAAGCTGGAAATGTGTTTATTCAATATGTATTATATGTATAAAAGAACTTCAGACTTTACAAGACTGAAATCTGGATCAGGTCTGCTCTTAACCCCAAAACTTAAATACATTTGCACCCCCCCCTATCCAATCAAGTCCTTTCATAAAATAGCCCTAACACAATGTTATCTATTTGTAGGCTGCTCTTGACCACATGGCAAAGGCTTCATTCATGGCAGATGTTGTGGCCATCATTGGTACCCTGGACGTGGTCTTCGGAGAGGTGGACAGATAAACGATACATACTGTTTATTGGGCATATAATGTGTATGAACTCAAGTGACGATGATAAACAATATTTATTTTCTGTTTAAAATGCCCATTCTAACATAAAAAACAGTAGTTTTCTTTGAAGCTAAAGAAATGTGATGTTTTAATTATGTGAATAGTTGTAGGTTTATGCTTTGATATATGCTAAAATTGGCAGTTTGTAATGAGAAGAGTGAAATAAACTGTTTTGTTACAGAAATTGTGACCTTATTTAATTATCCATCATTATGTAGTGCACTTGAAATAAAAATGCTTGAATGCCAATGTCTTTACTTCACATGGACCACATGGCAACTACAAATAATTGGAAGACCTTTTAAAAGCTGGCCCTGTGTTTAAGCATGAAGCAATCCACCGTAATGAAGTTATAAAATTGTTGAGCATTTAAAGATTCGTTAATATTTATGTGTTCATTTAAAGAAATTATTTTCTACTTTGAAAGCAATGAAAAAGCATCTGCAGGGTCACCAATATGATGTAACCTCTCCAGGCAGTAAATATAGCTGACATTTGTATGCCCCCTTCTTCGAAGAAGAGGGGGTATATTGTTTTTGGCCTGTCATTCTGTCCCAATACTTTAACCTTGGTTTAAGTTTGATAACTTTTGCAATATTGAAGATAGCAACTTGATATTTGGCATGCATTTGTATCTCATTTTGAGTGGTGAAGTCAACGTCATCCTTCAAGGTCAAAGGTCAAATATCATTGTATTTTTCTTTCCTAAAACTTGACCCTTGAAGTTTGGTCATAACTTTTTAAATATTGAAGATAGCAACTTGATATTTGGCATGCATGTGTATCTCATGAAGCTGCACATTTTGAGTAGTGAAATGTCAAGGTCATCCTTCAAGGTCAAAGTAAAAAACTACAATCCAAGGGAAGTAATAAGCTTTAAAAGGGAGATGATTTCTAAACCTGCCAAATGATATATTGAAATTTTATTTCAAAGCGGCGCAATAGGGGGCATTGTGTTTCTGACAAACACATCTCTTGTTTAAATTCACAAACTAGCTCAAAAGCTGTTGCGGGTGACCATACTCACACCATTCGTTCCATTTTCATCTTTAGGGACCCATGAGCCATTGTAGAAATGTCAAGCTCATAAAGCTTCATAGGGTACTCTCTTTTCTACAGCTCCCTTAAGTTTAATCCCATATATATGCTCTCTCCATCAGGGACTAATTGGGAGTTTGACCCAAGTTTAGTTTTGACACCATTAATGTAACTTGCAGTCACCCATTCTGGCAGTAGCCGAAGCTGATGTTCCTTAAATAACTGGTTTAGAAGGCTATATTCTGATTAATTCAGTGTGTATAAGACTTAAATGCTTATCTAGCTGAATAATGCACTTTGGTGCAGTCGTTTCGAACAATGTTAATTAAAATAAGGAAAAATGTTTTATCTCAATAACTTAACTTTGTTTGAGGTCGTGTTCTGAAATGTGGTGTGTATGTAGCATACATGTAGACTTAGCTTGACATTTTATGTGGTGCCAATCGGGGAAATATAGGGTCAACGTTAAAAAAATAGGGAAAAAAAATTGTTAACTTGAGAATGAATAGAGGTTTTACGTAGAAATTGTATGTAGTTAATACAGGGTGCATGATCGACGGAGTTCAAGTGGGGTTTTCACACGGGCTGGACAGAATGTAAAGACTATTTTTGCAAATATCTCAAGTTATTGAAATACGTTTGCAAAAATCTTTAGTGCATAAGAGACAGTTTTCTTGCAGTTTGTGCCAATATCTTAAGATTCAAGAATTTATCTTTGGTTACGTCTGAAATCGGTGCCGAAATTTCATGTTGTGTGCAGCAGAACCATGTACATTAATGATTATCTACCAAATATATTGGGATTATGTACACGAGTGGTAAGGCTTCCCATCAACTGTTTTCTACTACAAGAACGGACCTTCCACTTACTTCACGCATCAATGTCGGGGTAAATGTATTACCGGGACAAGTGCTCTGTTTACGGAGTACAATCCTTTCCATTCCATGAAGGGATATGTTTAGCAAACTCTGTAAACTAACATAAAGTTACCTATCTTCTTGGTGCCAGTCTTCAAACATTGTGTGTTTGGTATTACATGCTTCAGCTGATGCCGTCGTGACTATTGTAAAAACAGACCGCTTTTGTACACGCTTGAAAAAACAAAAGCGAAGACGCAGACTGGTGTTCCTGTGCTTCCATGCAGTGCTATTGGACAATGAAATAGTCTTCCGGTCAGACAAACAAGCTGGGGAACACGAAAGATTGGAGTTCAAGAAATACAAGAGCCATGTTAACATGGCCATCCCCGCTGAAATGTGTTTGCTTGTATGTGAACATTTGTTTTAGAGAGTAGAATAATATTTGTAAAACATGGCACCTGTGTCATCTATTTATATTTCAAGGATCAATTAGTTATATAGTGTTGGATATATGCTGTAGAGAATAAAATATATGGAAATGAAAGAAAGTGAGGTAATTAAAAAAGAAGACCAAAAACATTACTGTTCTTGATCACTGTATTTTTCCTTTAACTCATCTATTGATTTTACAGTGAATACTTCAGTGTTCAAATTAAATTTAGAGTTAATCCCTTCAATAGTTTTAGAGTTATGCTCTGGTCAAAACGGATACAAATTTACTATGAAATTAAATAAAGGGCGATAATTAAAAAACTATGGTAGATAGAGTTATGGTTCTTAGTCACTGAACTTCTCCTACTTGCCATCTGTTTATATTTCAAGTTTCAAGTAAATCCCTTCAGTATATTTAGAGTTATGATCCTGACAAAAATTTACTTTGAAATTAAATAAAGGGAGATAATTAAAAAACTAAGGTAGATAGAGTTATGGTTATTCGTCGCTGCACTTCTCCTAGTTGCCATCTGTTTATATTTCTAGTTTCAAGTAAATCCCTTCAGTAGATATAGAGTTATGCTCGGGACAAAAATTTACTTTGAAATTAAATTAAGGGAGATAATTCCAAAACTAAGGTAGATAAGAGTTATGGTTCTTAGTCACTGCACTTCTCCAACTTGCCATCTGTTTATATTTCAAGAAAATCCCTTCAGTAGATTTAGAGTTATGCTCTGGACTAAAATTTACTTTGATTTTATATAAAGGGAGATAACTCTAATACTAAAGTAAATAACGTTTTGGTTCTTGGTCACTGCAATTCTCCTAGTTGCCTGTGTTAATATTCTAAGTTTAAAGTAAATCCATTGAATAGATTTTGAGTTGTGCTCTGGATAAAGTTACAGACGGAAGGTCAGACGGGCAGACAGACGGGGACTATTACTATATCCCCTCCAAAATTTCCGCGGGGATAACTAAAACTGTTTTTGGTTAAAGCATGCGTAGTTTACTCCCTGCTGTGCCCACCTTCACAGGGTGTTTCGCAAATTCGTGATTTTTTTTATTGAAAACAGTGACATCATTTGAGGTGTTACAAAATTAGATAAGCCACTTCCAGGAATTTCCAAATCAAGAACAGGTGACTAATATAGGTGATAGAACTATTGTAGAACTATAAAGTAGCGTGTATACTTTAAAAACTTTACACCTAGGACTCTCCAGGGAAAAGGCCATCAACAATCGCAAACCAGTGGACATCCATACCGTACCACCTACGTCTGCTTTCGCAGAGTTTCACTGTTCTTGCGCCCTTCTTCAAATAGGTATGGGTTTTGATAGGAGTCAAACCAAGATTCTTTATTGATTATTTACCAATGCTTTTTTCTAGCTAAATAATAAATGATCATTGCAAGAACTCATACTTGTGTTTAATTTTGTTTCATCTACAGGTATTTACTAGTTAAAAGCATCCAAATTTTACAACAGAATACTTCGGAAATCATATCATAAAATGTTGTTTACTTAAAAAGTTAGACTGAATGATCACAAACAATTCAAATACAAAGTACCACTTTAATTTCCAAGATGACCAAACAAATCTATGCAATATCAAACGTTTGTGTTACAAAAATTGACCTGAACTCGGTGCAAACATGCAATGTCAACTGCTTATTACACACATATATATTATGTACAAAAAATGAATTAATGCTCAACAACATATATTTTTACCACAACATAATAAAGATGATAAGAATTGATCAAAGTCAAAATATTTACTAGCACATTAACATATGTGGTATTTTGCAAACAGGATCTAAACTTTATTTTAATGTACTTTAATGTAACTGAAGAATCACAATAGTTTAATTGTCCATTTTATAAGCACTTATTCTGAAATTAAGTTTCACTAATAAATACCATAATACAGAAAACCAGAGCCATGTTCAATTAATCACACTTTATAGTTCATATTCCATTAAGATAAGATACTATCCAAAAACCATTGTCAAAGCTGTTCACAGTTTATTCACAACTTAGTTTCTTCCAAAGTTTGTTACATCCAATTCGTATTTGAAGTCACATCTGCATGCAATTGTTTTAGAACAATCGGTTATTTATATGAAAGCGCAAATTAACAGAGAAATCTTCTAATGGGTTCTAATTTAATACCTGAAAATAAAATAAAAATCAATAATATCAATGTGTGCATTGCTAACTAACTGGTTAATTTCTTTTTTTCCCATTTAGACTAAAGGAAACCAAATGCTTTTTAACATTTACTAAAAATATTAATGTTTAAATATTGCTAGTGTATTGCTGTTTTTGTTAAATAACATTTTAATAAGTGTAATAATATACCAATGTGAAATACACACCTACACTATTTGTTTAACTCAGTTTCAAAGCTGAAATAGAAAAACAAAAATAGCATTAAGCATACATACTTAAAAAGCAAACAAACAGTATTACCTATAACAACCAAGACGGTCATAAGGAATGCCATTCAAAATCAGCTGCACTCTGGGAATACCAGGCTTAATGACTGTAAAGTTTGGTCCCTGATTAGCCTACGCAGTCCACACAGGCTAATCAATAACAACACTTCCGCTTTTATGAAATGATTTGTTGACAAGAAGTCTCTTCTACACAAACAATTCAGTCCATGCAGAAAGAGTTGTCCAAATTAGCCTACACAAATTGCACAAGATACTAAGGAGACACTTTACGCACATGCATTAAGCCCAATTTTCCCACAGTTTTCCACGTCACTACGTACAAAACAACCTTTTAACAAGGTGTGTTATTTTTAAGTTACCAGTTGAATAAGTCTCTCTATTAAAAAATTACAGATTTTAAACCAATGAAAATATTTAAAACTTTATCAAAACGATAAGACTTATTAAAATACTAGAGTTTGTTCCCTGGAAAATCTAGTACTTGGGTCAGTAGGAATCCCATACAGAGCAATACAGCTGTTGCTTTGTAAATTATATCCAAATGTCCTTTGGAACATATCAAAATGTTGTATTTTTCCAAATGTTATTTATCGAATATACAATATAAATGAAATTTACAAAACAATAACAAAACACATTACCATCAACTGCTTCATATGCAAAGTGGCAGACATCAATGTCACCATCTGACTTCAGTTTATCTAAGCAGGGCTTCACCTGGGTGTTCAAAAGGCTGAAATATACAACGGAAATGAAAGACAAAACAATTGACTAGTTATTGCAAAGTATTAATCAATTATATGTATAGATTCATCACAAAGCCTCTAAAATCTTACAGTAAAACACAAAACATTTCACATTTCACATATGTACAATTATGAATATATGGATATTAAAGAATATTCTCTCAGTGAATTAACTTAAAGCTTTTCAACTTAATGACAAAACAATTCTTGCAAAAGTGTTCCCATTTAAAAAAGGAAGTACAATGTGATGCTCGATAAAAGAAACACATATATAAAGCTAAAGGTAAACATACGCCGAGTCTAATTTTTTGCCAATTTTCTGGAGAGATTTGGCCACATTGAACCTGACGTTGGCCACATTGTCATTGGCCATGGTGAGGATGGTTGGTAGCAACAGCTTCACAGTCAACTCTGGGCCGCAAGCATCAGACAATAACTGAAAACAGTTTGGAATATTAGCTCATTTTGTATTAATGCAAGCTTCTTTAACTTCTTATACCACTTACCAGTATTGTCAACAAACTAAATGAATTAAGTTACAGTACGAACCTAATTATAACTCATGCAAATCACTATTGGTTTGAGTCAAATGTTGATTCCAACTTAAAGCAAATGTCTTTCCATATTAAAAGAAAAGTAACATATTTACTGGGCAGAATAGATATAAAAGTGTTCATTAATGGTATTTTGTGCATAGGCACACAACTGGATCAAACTTCATTAATAAGCAAAAAATAATTTAATATTTGATTGAACATTTCAAAGTATGTATTTTATCTGCACTGATATCTACCAATCATTCAGGCAACAACAATCTATGTTAACTTCAACTATTAATCAACGGTGTATGAAATTTCTTCAGGCATTTTCATTTACTATCATAAGCTGATATGAGGAATGTCTTTTTCATACAATTTGTTTTTTTAATTTTCAATTTTGTAGATGAGTTACTCCAGACTTTTAACAAACAGTCAAGCTTAAAATCTTGCAAATTTAAATGTGTAAATTGTGAAACAAAAAAAGTTGTTAATGTAAGTAGTGAAATTTATTTCATTCAGACTGCCATTTTCCACGGGTAGTAAAAACTTTTGTCACAACTCATCTCATTTGCGATCAGATGAAACTCTTAAACATAATCAAGTTCCCAAACTATATGACAAAATATTTACTTTTTGAGATTACTTGATTCTAATCTTAAGTGAACAGCCTTGCAGCTATATCGCTCAGAAGTTCCATTATAAGATTGCCCCTGTACAATGCTGGCACATACCTCGAAACAATAACATTCTCTAACTAGTTTATACAACATTTATTGCTGTACTTATTGATTTTAAATCTAGTGTTAACACACTTTCAGCTAAATGGCTATTAAAACAATTCAAAATAGGATTGCCCCTAAATGCTGCCCACACGTACGTTGATACAGAAGAGGCACGTGAGCCTGTGCAGGTAGTTCTGGTCCCGTGACATCTGCAGGACCTTGGGGATCACTGTCTGCTGGGCCCACTCCAGGCCAAACTTCTCCACCAGCTTCTGCAGGTTCTTGGTGGCTGCATCCCGGATAGCAAACACTGCAGGATGGAGGGAAAGGAAGAGTAAGAGGTAATAAGACCATGTTATACTTAGCAATACACTCGGATGGACAAAAAGAAAGGTCTAAAACAAGACTATTGTCAAAAAATATGGTCCCCTACCAGTGAAACTCCACCATTTTTAGCAATATTTCTAGTCTATTTGTGCAATAGCAACCAGAAATCTTGACATAGGAACAAAATGAAATGAAGTGCAAAATCTCCATATTGCCATCTGTCCATGTTTCAAGTTTCACGAAAAAATATGAAGAACTTTTAAAGTTATCGCAGGATCCAGAAAAGTGTGACAGACTCACGGACACACAGAGCGCAAACCATAGGTTCCCTCTGGTTTCAACAGTAGGGGACAATTAGAGAACAAGAGGGCCATGATGGCCCTGAATCGCTCACCTGACTCATTAGGCCACAATTAAAATATTGTTGGTTTGCCCTTTACCGACCCTAAATTTTACAGGTGGGTAGGTAGGTAGGAAAATTATTTTATTTTATTTGAGAAATTATATTTTTAATACACTAATAGTCTATGAATATTTAAAACACTTTTATTAAAGCACTGTTGCAGTGTACGAAGCCCTATGTAGCTTAACATTATCTTGTTTGCTGTTTCTTGCATATATTAATATCAAATGCATGCTTGTGTGTTATTACATCAAATATTTGTTCATTATATGATTTTAATTGCTCAAATGCATTTGTAATTATTTAACAGCCAGACAGCTTTTATTTTTAACTTAAATCTTTCCCTTAAATTGGGCTTAATTAGCATGCAACAAGCATTTAAGGAGTGTAGAAAGACAGCCCAAAGCCTTTAATGGAAAAATTCAGACGTGGCGAAAGACCATCACATTTTACAGGCCAGACTTGCCTACCAGGAGAAACAATTCACAGGCCTGTTGAAGTTTTTACAGGCCTCAATTTTAAGTGTTTGACCGGTTAGTGCATAGTCTCAGCATGGAAAAGTAAATTCATAAAAGTGCAAACTGAACATTATTATAAAGCATTATTTCTTCTTGAATGCTCTGAGCTTTTATGAGTACATACGTACAGCTCAAAGGGTCAATAGCTGGGAGTTGTATTATTGCAACTAACATAAGCATGAAAACTTGATTTGGGGAAATAAATTCTGGATCTGGATAGGTACGTTGCAGGACCTTTCGGTGTAGGCGCAACGGGGGAGAGGGTGGTTAGTCCCACTGTAGGACAGTGGATATACTAACGCTTTAAACATATATACTTGAGTGTTGTCGATGTATTTAGCTAAGAGACATTAATAAATTAAATAAGTTTACCTTTACATATCCATTTCACTAACATGCCATTACAGTAAACTGTTCAGTGTGGCAAACATAATAAAGCAGAATATGCACATGAATCTGATTAAACACAGATCCACTTGCATATAAATCAAATCATGTTTGTCTTTTATTTTGCATTTTCGACAAAAAAAAAATCCTGTAAATGTTAGATGTATTTTTCTTTGCGAGTAGACTGCATTCCAATTTTCAAACACTTCATCACTTGTTCTGTGACATTCAGTTCATACATTTGCAAAAAAAAGAGAGTTTTATTTGTATCTAAAACCTATGCTCAATCGTAGAATGACACGCTCTTTTCATTAATCGATACTAATTATATGATGTCCGTCGTAAATTCGATAGTTATTTGTTCTCGCTGAGCATCGTTATTTCTTTTAAGTGTCGGCCATCTTGGATCACGTTAACAACATGTGTACAACGAACGTAAACTCGTATATGTCCGACTACTTTCGCGAACCAATGGTTAAGTATGATGTCGTTCGGCCATTTTCACGGAACACCGCCGATCGCGATGCTGGTTATAGACGCTTGCATTACTGTCTATTCTGGGGCGTATGAAATTCCAACCATCGGAGCGACCTAGGTCGGTCAAGGGCGATAATAATAGACAGGGATATAAATACGCGCATGAATAAATATTGCTTTCGGCTCTTTTATCATCGTCGAAAAAAACGAAAATAAAAAAAATAAGTTTTCAGAAATCGCAATAAAAATTTTTGGGTCGGGGGGTAAAAAGTGGGTCGGTCGGTAAAGGGCAAACAAACTCAATTTTAATTTAGGCCTTAAGATCAGATGAAAACTATGACCTCCATTGTATACACAAGGTTTTTCTATGATTTGACCTAGTGACCTAGTTTCTGACCCCAGATGACCCAAATACAATCCCAATCCAAATTTTATTAAGATAAACATTCTGACAAAATTTCATAAAGACCCGATGGAAACTTTGACCTCTATTGTCTACAAAAGGTTTTTATATGTTTTGACCTAGTGACCTTGTTTTTGACCCTAGATGACCCAAATACTATCCCAACCCAGATTTCACCAAGATTAACATTCTGGCCAAATTTTATTAAGATGGGATGATAACTGTGACCTCGACTGTGTCCACAAGTTTTTTTTTAAACTTTGACCGAGTGACCTAGTTTTTGACCCCAGATGACCCAAATTCGATCCCAACCCAGATTTTAATAAGACAAACATTCCGACCATATTTCATTAAGATCTGATGAAAACTTTGACCTCTATTGTCTACACAAGGTTTTTCTATGATTTGACCTAGTGACCTAGTTTCTGACCCCAGATGACCCAAATACAATCCCAACCCAGATTTCATCAAGATAAACATTCTGACCAAATTTCATAAAGATTGGATAAAAACTGTGACCTCTATTGTCTACACAAGGTTTTTCTATTATTTGACCTAGTGACCTAGTTTTTGACCCCAGATGACCCAAATACAATCCCAACCCAGATTTTCCCTCAAGATAAGCATTCTGACCAAATTTCATAAAGATTGGATGAAAACTGTGACCTCTATTGTCTACACAAGGTTTTGCCATTATTTGACCTAGTGATCTAGTTTTTGACCCCAGATGACCCAAAAACAATCCCAACCCAGATTTCATCAAGATAAACTATCTGACCAATTTCATAAAGATTGGATGAAAACTGTGACCTCTACCATCTACATAAACAAATTGTTGACGGACACACACACGCACGCACAATGGACGCCGAACACCACACGGTCACATAAGCTCACCATGTCACTTCGTGACAGGTGAGCTAAAAATAAAGAAAGGAAAAATTAAAGTTAAAGCAAACACTTGAGAAAGGACAGAAAGAAAAGCAATGAGACTGCATAATATACTATTTAGCAAACAATGGGGAGAAAATGTGCAAGTATTAAAACAACCAGACAGGATTACATATAGCAAACACTTCTGATTGGTAGAGTGGAAGACTTAAAAGCAATCACAGATAAAGAAGCCATGCAAACTTACAATAACTTATAACATCACAAATAGCAAACACTGTGCTTTTTACTGCACAGGGATAAGAGATAATTTATAAATCGTTGTGTCCAGTTTGTTGACATTTTAAGTTTAAATCTGAGGTGGCATATAACTTCGCAACAAGGAAATATTTGTTTTTGAAATTTTATTAATTCCAATAATTGCTTCATGCTTTAAAAATTAAGTTTTTTATATTATGTATTATTGATATAGTGATTGTTTTCTTAACAAGAGCTGTCAGAGGATTATTCGAGTGCTTGACATTATAACGTAAGCCATCATGGGGAAATTGTTCATATTCAATAATTTATTAGACGATCTTTCAAAAATAACAATGGAAAAAATTAAACACAATGGTGGGTGGGTGGGGGTATGAGAGGGGTTATAATGTGGGGTGTGGTCATTTATTAGAAGATCTTTCAAAAATAAAAAAGGAAAAAAAAAATTGGGGGTGAGGGGGGGTGAGAGGGGGGTATAATGTGGGGTGTGGTAATTTATTAGATGATGTTTAAAAAAAAAATGTGGGGTGGGGTAATTTATAAGATGATGTTTAAAAAAAAATTGGGGGGGGGGGGGGTTGGGGTGGGCGAGGGGGTGAGAGGGGGGTATAATGTGGGGTGGGGTAATTTAGTAGACGATGTTTAAAAAAAAAAGTTTAGGGGGGGGAGGTTGGGGGGGGATTCTGGGTAGGGGCGTGAGGTATTGTTTGGGTGGAATCCATTGTGGTATTCAGGTAAGTGTTGTTTTGTCAAAGTAATAATAAAATGTGATCATAAATAAAGAAGTTATGGCAATTTAAGCAAAATGTTCAATTATCTAAGTGTAAAAGGGGCCATAGTTATGTAAAAATGGTTGATACAGTGGTCTGCTCTTGTTTATAGGTTGGGTTCATGTTGGTAAACAAGTATGCAACATATAAAAGCAATATGTCAAAGGATATAGGAAATATTTGGGGTAGTACGCAAACTTTAACATAGATTTATCAATAATATGCATATTCTAAGTATAAAAGGGGCAATAATTAAGACAAAATGCTTGATAGAGTTGTCTGCTCTTGTTTATAGGTTTGGGTGATGTTGGTTAACAAGTATGCAAAATATGAAAGCAATATGTCAAGGGACAAAGAAAATATTTGGGGTAGTACAAAAACTTAAACATTTGCATGCTAACGCTAACGCAGACGCTGACGCCAGGGTGAGTAGGATAGCTCCACTATATATATTTCATAATAATATAATATAATAGTCGAGCTAAAAATAGTTTATTTACATAATTCAGTCACTGTCACAATTAACTATCATTATCCGAAAACACTAGTTTTAAGAGCATTGGCATACCAGTATACAATTCTTGAATTTTCACTAGAGAAATTGCATTGCTTTTAACATTTCAGTTATATATTTGTCTAGGAGTGTGTTGCTATTTGTTTGTGATCATTGTTCAGTGTTGTGTCCTTTATTTTCTATTTTAATAAGTCCAAAGGACATTCTTGACTTAAAATACTTTTGGGAATGTCTGTTAGTCCATTGGAAAATCTAATTCAATTCAAGACCTTTCATACTAGATGACAGTTTTTTTAAGGCTTAATTTCTAAAGTTTAAAACCTATGATACTGATGAGCAGCAAACAGCATAAAACCTTAACAGATTGCTTTGCTTCTGGATGGGAAATGGGTAAAAAGCAACAAGACAGCATCACATTTGGCAATCACTTGGGTTGGTAAAGAAACACAGTCGAAAGCAATCAATAGACATAATATATAAAGCTATATTATAGCAAAAAGACCATATCATGAATAGAAAACACTGTTGAGTTGACAAAGTGGAAGAGTTAAAAGCAACAAGACCACATCACATATATCAAACACTGGGGTGGACAAAGACACGAGTTAATAGCGATCATAGATACAAAATTAAAAGCTATTATAAAGGAGAGAGAACGAGTAATGAATAGCAAACAGTGTATTTCACTGTCTGGAGATCAGAGAAGGTAACACTAACAAATTGTGCAAGACAAAGGTTTGGAGTAAAACTATTGAGATAAAGTTTCACATGTAGATCAGGAATGGGATTCAAAAAGTGCTTACAGTACAACAGCTCTTAAATTCATTGGCTAAAACTCTACAGGGCAATTATCTCATTTGACTAAGATATCATTTCCTAAAACATTTTCATCAAGTTTGATGAAGGTCAGTTTAACACATAAGGCAGGTATAATCATAGTACTACCAACTCAAAATATACAGAATTTGCTAAACAGTGGGAAGAAAACATATTTTTTTCAAAAGATGACCAACAACTTCCATCGGAATTACAAGTGTTACAACTACAAACTTCTAAGAATTTGCAATCAAATAAAGTGTAACTTCAATATTTCTGAAAAAAATCAATAATACCAGAAAAAGGACAACTTACCATGATCCACCAGCCAGGTCATGCACAGAGAGTTCAGCTTCTCATCGAAAAATTCCACACCCTGAAAACCAATGACAGCTTCAATACATTGTAATAAATGCATAATAAAAAGAAATACATTAAGGGGTGTTGCGGCAGTTTATTTAACCGAGAATATATTTATAGCAACACCGATGATGCTATTATCACAAATCAATATTTTTGTTATCAGTATCATCAGAAATGACCGAGTTGGTTTAAAATTCAATTGTCAGTGGTTCAATCCCAGATGCTGCGCACTCGGAAAGGAACGGATTTTTTGAGCACCCACAGATGATCATGCCCTCGAAAACGTGTATTATCCCTATATTAATCACTGATGTGAAACAATTGCAGCTTATTAAATGTAGTTTAGAGTTCAACAAGAGCACCGCATAACGGGTGCCACGCTCGGCTACGGGTGCAGTTTTAAACAAGGCTATTGTCAAGAAATATGGTCCCCTACCGGCTCCACCATTGTCAGAAATTCCACCATTTTCAGAATTATTTTTTTTGGTTGCCATAGCAACCACAATTTTTGACGTAGGAACAAATTGAAATGACGTGCATAATGTCGATATTGCCATCTATCCATGTTGCAAGTTTCATGGAAAAATATTAAGCACTTTTAAAGTTATTGCAGTATCCAGAAAAGTGTGACGGACAGACCGACAGACTGACTGACACACAGAGCGCAAACCATAAGTCCCCTCCGGTGAAACCTGTAGGGGACAATAAATGAAAGCTTGTCAGAATTTTTTTGAATTTTTTAGAGGTCACAGTGACCTTGACCTTTGACCTAAAGACCCCAAAATGGGTGTGGCGTTAGAACTCACCACGGTGCATCTACTTATGAAGTTTCAATGTTGATTTTAGAGTCAATGTTAAGGTTTAAGCACAACGCGGACAGCGGACGTCAGACGGCGGACGTCAGTCGTCGAGCTGGCTTTGACAATACCTCGGGTTTTCTCCGAAAACACCGAGCTAATTAAAAATCAAGTGAAGTACATGTATATCTTTTGTATCTAAGAAATTTCACCTGCTTAAATTATGATTGGGCTAGATGCTTAAAAAAAGTTGAAACCTATTCGTTTAAGCTTCTTAAAGCCTAAGACTTATTGAAAAGCTCTTGAGTCCGTTTCCTAGGTACAACCAGTACTTGATGTCTTTGGAATAAATCTAAACAAGACTCCCACAGTGGGGATCAAACCCATGACCTCCCAGTCCCTGGGAAGACACCATATCCACTACTAAGACTACTGAAAACATGGCACGGCCAGTTAAAAGGCATCCCAGAGTGATGTACTTATGTAGATGCACTAATAATAAATTGAGTTAAGCATATATTCGGCATAAGAAAATTAATTGTGTGAAGTATATATTTTGTATAGGAGAAATTTCCCCTTTTAAAATAATAATTTTGGCTAGAGGCTTCTAAAAATTATTGTGTAGACTATTTAGAATGTGGCTAGGCCAGAGAGGAAGCATCCCAGATTGACATACCAGCTGCCCTGCCAGGAGAGGCATGTACTCAATGATGGCGAGTCTGACCCGCCACTTTGTGTCCTCCGCTAGCTCCACAATGGCTGGCAGCAGGCTCTGGGACAGCTGCTTGATGCCTATCACCTGCAACATAAACATATTTCTACTGAGCCTTGCTCTGGGACAATGGGGAAAAATGAATGTGCGTTTAGTGTTGTCCCAGTTTAACCTGTGTAATCCACACAGGGTAAGGGACGCCACTTTCTGCCTTAATTGAATTTTGCTTAGAAAAGACTTCCTTCAAAGGAAAAATTCCATAAAAGCGGAAAGTGTCATCCTTTTAAGCCTGTGCGGACTGCACAGACTAACCTGGGAGGACACTTTACACACTTGTAAGCCCTGCAATCCAATTTAAAAGCTCCCAAATACATTCATTTCTTTTTTTTCAGTAAATATTTTTTCATAAAGTATTTGTTCTCTTTATTTTCTAGCTATCCATGTTCATGAGCAAGTTTTGTGAACCTTTGACAATTCTAATACGCACTTCGGATTTTTATAGTCCCTTAGAAAATCAAATCAAATATAAGACCTTTCTTACTATAATTAAAGTTTAAAAGGCTTCATTTCCAACACAACTATACTGATGAGCAGCAAACAGCATAAAACCCGAACAGACTGCGAGTTACTCACAGGCTGTTCTGGTTTTATGCTGATTGTATATGTCCATTTTTTACTATGCTTGGGAGTAGCCGAGGGTTAAAAAGCTCCCAAATAAATTACTGGCTTTTTTAGTTCCATCAGAAGTCGTTCTAAGGCCATACTTATAAATAGCATAGAATGAATGTTCTATATTATAACCAATTGATTACTACAGAGAAATAACATCCTTAACCCAACCTACCAGGTGGAAACCTCCATTCAGAAAGATACATGTTTGGGGAAAATGTCGCTTATTTATAAACAAGAGGGCCTGAAAGGCCCAAAGTCGCTCACCTGAGATAACAAGATATTATTGGGACAAATCTTCTGACCAAGTTTCATGAAGATCGAAAAGAAAATGTGGCCTCTAGAGTGTTAACAAAGTTTTACTATAGCAATATAAGGAAAAATGCCTCGCCCCTTGGAAGCCATGTTTTTCAAGCAAACATAATTGACCAGTCGCCAAATTATCGATCGCTCCGCCCACATAGTCACGTGGTCTAGTGATTAGAAAACTCCGACAAGCAGATCGCAATTATAGTGGATTACGTGAGGGAAATTCTTTATTTGTAACGATGTATCATGCTCTTTTCTATAATATAAATTATTAAAGCCGCACACTAAACTAAACTGCTTTGTAAAACTTTAATTCAATCATAAATACTTTAGAGAGAAATGGCGTAATCAAAATAAATGAGTTAACGGCAGACTGACTATCAGAAACGTTTCTTATACATATTATATAGGGAGTTGATGAAAAATCCGTTGTAAAAATGAGCATTTATTTCATATTGATTTAGAACTTGTATTTAACCATCTGACAGTGAATCCAGTGGCTATTCATATATAATTTTGAAAATATTTTTATTAAATGCAAATAACACATCCATATCATGATGGTTTTTTGTTTATTAAAAATGTTTAGATCTTTGTTTCATTGTGTTATTTTTAAAAAGACACCGATTTTTTTATTTAGATATAAATTAAATTTTGATTGTAACCATAATTTTATACAGGTCTAATTTCGTGGTTTCATTAACAGATAGTCTAATATGCATTTTATTTCATTTATGTTTAATGCGAACCTGTTACATTTCACTATCGAAAAATGAAATGTTGGTATAACGGTGCTGTTCACGAACATTCGAATTGAATACATTTAGCATATTATACATTTGCTTATTTATAACAAGATGGCCCTTATATGTTAATTGCAATTTTCACATTTCTCCCCGTATCAATATATCTTGTATTTGAAATGTTGTTGTATTATAAGCCGTACATTTTACACTTAAAGTCGCTTTAAGCTGGCTAAGCCGCGTTGAAATCACCATTTTGTTGTTTTTACTTCAGTTAAAACAATATTTAAGTTAACAATTTATAATTATTTCCCTTGTATATGATCCACAGAAAATAAATATATAATTGGAAATCATTAGAGCAATTAAATAGTTTTCTTTTCTTGTGTACCGTACCTAACAATGCCTTAATGTTCCTTCATTCTGAGATCCACGCAACATACTGTTATTTCTTGATCATCGACAATTACGCTGAGATTAATAAGCACGTGTGGCAACAATAATTTTGCCCAAGCTGCTAAATATTATTGTGCATCAAACGGTATAACACGTTTTATAGAACACACAACTGGTGTGGTAAAACTATGTATTGTGTTTGTTTTCTCATTACTCGTTCATATGTTCAAGAAATAAAGATAAAATAATAACCTTTTATAAAGTATTATAGCACCTACAATTTTGAATAATGATCGAACAGTAATGATCATGCATTTGATATAAATCTGTGTAAACTCTTAGAAATTATGTCCATTCCATATGTACAACACGCTTTGTTTGTCGGACAAAATGGCGGCCAGATAAGCGTTGCTGAGAGGGGTGTGAAAAATCTATATCTGATTGGCTGATCGAAAAATGTGGGTGGAGCGATCGATACTTTGGCGACTGGTCAATTATTTTCGAACTCATCCAAGATATCATTGAGACCAATCTTCTGACCAAATTTCATAAAGATTGGACAATAAATGTGGCCTCTAGAGTGTTAACAAGGTTTTACTAAAGCCATACAAAGCCATATAAGAAAAAATGCCCTGACCCTGGTGGCCATGTTTTTAAAGCAACCGAAACCATTTTCGAACTCATCCAAGATATCATTGGGACAAATCTTCTGACCAAGTTTCATGATCGGAAAATAAATGTGACCTCTAGAGTGTTAACAAGGTTTTACTATAGCCATATAAGGAAAAATGCCCCACCCCCATGGTGGCCATGTTGTTCAACCAGGTTTTTTTTCCACTTTTTGGGAAGATAGCCCATGGCTTTGGAATTGGGAATTTTATCGGCATTTTCATGAAATTGGGAAAATAAATTAATTAGCATTTTTTTCCACACGAAAAGTCCGCTGATTAGGGAAATACTAAATTTGATATAACCCTTTATAATCATTCAAATTAAAAGAACAAAATCATATAATACTTTGTTAGATGTAATTGAATTAAAATTGAGATAAAATATACATTAGACATCTTTCTAAAAAAAAAAAAAAAAAAAAAAAAATATTTTTTTTTTTTTTTTTTTTGGAAATTGGGAATTTTTTGCCACATTTTGGGAAAAAAGTATACTTTTTGGGATTGGGAGCCGAATTTCGGCTATAAAATCGGGCCAAAAAAAACCCTGGTTCAACCAACCCGCATCATTTTTGAACTCGTCCAAGATATAATTGGGATGAATCTTCTGAACAAGTTTCATAAAGATCGGACTATAAATGTGGCCTCTAGAGTGTTAACAAGATTTTACTATAGCCATATAAGGAAAAATGCCCCGCCCCTTGGCAGCCATATTTATCAAGCAAACCTAACCATTTTCGAACTCATCCAAGATATCAATAAGACAAATCTTCTGACCAAATTTCATGAAGATTGGACCTAAAATGTGACTTCTAGAGTGTTCACGTTTTCTCTATATACATATAGAGAAAACTGCCCTGCCCCCTGGCTGCCATGTTTTTTCACCGATCTGGACCATTTTCGAACTCGTCCGAGATATCAATGAAACCAATGTTTTTACCAAGTTTCATGATGATTGGGCACAAATTGTGACTTCTAAAGTGTTCACAAGGTTTCTCTATCGTCATATAAATTACTGCCCCGCCCCCTGGCGGCCATGTTTTTCATTGGACCAGAACCATTTTCGAACTCAACCAACTTATTATTTAGACAAACATTTTGACAAAGTTATATGAAGATTCGGCATCAAATGTGACTTCTACAGTGTTCACAAGGTGTTTTTTTTTTACCTAGTGACCTAGTTTATGACCCAGTATGACCCAGTTTCGAACTCAGTCGAGGTGTCAATGGGACAAATGTTCTGACCAATTTTCATGAAGATCGGACAATAAATGTGGCCTCTGAAGTGTTCACAAGGCAAATGTTGACGGCACACGACGCACACCGCACGACGGACAAAAGGTGATCACAAAAGCTCACCATGAGCACATTGTGCTAATAAAGAGTCAGACAGTTTGTGTGCATATGTCCATAAACATTGAAATACTAGCATGTGTTGAACAAGAGATGTGTTTGTCAGAAACACAATGCCCCCTATTGCGCCGCTTTGAAATGATATTTTAATATATCATTTGGCAGGTTTAGACATTATCTCCCTTTAAAAGCTTATTACTTTCCTTGGATTGTATTTTTTGACTTTTGACCTTGAAGAATGACCTTGACCTTTCACAACTCAAAATGTGCAGCTTCATGAGATACACCTGCATGCCAAATATCAAGTTGCTATCTTCAATATTGCAAAAGTTATCGCAAAACTTTAACCAAGGTTAAAGTTTTGGGACAGAATGACAGACAGACAGGCCAAAAACAATATGCCGCCGATCATTTGATCCGGGGGCATAAAAAGTAAATACTGCCATAATATTTAACATTTACTATTTGTATAACATAACAAAAGTGAGTGCATTCCCATTCGATTTCTTGTTTTAACTTGTATAACAAACTTGTCATTGTTAATCCACAGAACCTAGCGAATACCATCCCAGGGCCCCAATTCACCAACCAAATCTAACACTAAACAACAAAGAATAGGCTTAGAACCAAGTAAAATTTGTCCAACATTTGAATATATACAGGCTACCATTGGTGATAATGTCCTTAACAAAACCTTCTGCATGAACAATGATATAGATTCAGGCAGTTATTTTTCTCTTTAATTTAAGCAATTCTTTAATATTGCAATCCAAAGAATATTCTTAATTCTTAGACTTAAGTCTAAGAATGTTTATAAGAATATGAGTCGCGTTCTGAGAAAACTGGACTTCATGCATGTGCGTAAAGTGTCATCCCAGATTAGCCTGTGCAGTCTGCATAGACTAATCAGGGACGACAATTTCCGCTTTTATCGTATTTTTGGCTTCAAGAAGTCCCTCCTTACCGAAAATCAAGTTTAGGCAGAAAGTGTCGTCGATGATTAGCCTGTGCGGACTGCACAGGCTAATCTGGGATGACACTTTACACACATGCATTAAGCCCAGTTTTATCGAAACAAGGCTCATATGTTACCTCATTGACACAGTCCAAGTTGGAGATGATGTTGAGTCTGACCTCTGGGCACTCGTCTTTCAGTTGGGTCAAAAATAGCGGCAACAGATGCTCAATGGTGCTGAAAGATGAATTTGAACTGTAGCTCTGGGAAAATGGGTTTTAATGCATGTCGTTAGTGTCATCGTATATTAGCCTTTGCAGTCTGCACAGGCTAACTAGGGACAAAACATTCTGCTTTCATAGATATTTTCCTTTACAGAGGTCTCTTCTAAAAAGAAATCCCAGTCTAGGTGGAATGTGTCATCCCTGATTAGTCTAAGCAGACTGCACATGCTAAACTTGGGACGACAATTTGCATTTAACCCTGTTTTCCCAAAGCACGGCCAATTTATAACACATCAAGGCCAATATGACTTTGCTGGAGACATCGGTTATAATGTTAAACTTGATAAATGGCAGCTTATGTATTATAAGTATATAAGCAATAAACAGTTTCATCATGATGACTGAAAATATATTAAAGGCATACAAGTACTTTTTAAGTTAATTGCAATAAACAGGCAAAAGTTACTGTCAGAAAAACTATCAGAGAGGCCAATTTTGAACTTGACCATGATATAGGACCATTGATTGACAATGTTGGAAAATATTGAGGGTACTTTTGATTTGAATCTTGTAATCACCTTTAAATATTATATCATTATCACTTTGATAACACTCAACTGCATTTAGCAAACAGTTTTTACAAAACACATACAGGCTATTATTTTTTCTTGAATGCCGAGTGACTGCTTTTATTAAGTGAGGACCTTCATAGTGATGGAATCCATGAGCCACAGTCTGGGAAAAGGGGGTTTAATGCTTTGCATAAAGTCTCATCCCAAATAAACCTTTACAGTCCACACAGGCTAATCAGGGACAACACTTTCTGCATTACTGGAATAATTTGTTTAAAGGAAGTCTCATGAATACAAAAATCCAGTTTAGGCAAAAAGTGTGTTCCCTGATAAGCCCCACAGGCTCATCTAGGACGACACTTGAAGCACATGTATTAATCCCAGTCTTCCCAGAAAAAGGTTTACATTATACACATCTAGACTTACTTGTCCTTTCCAAGTATGGGCGACAATCCCATGATGACAGAGGCGAGTGCAGACTTGACGTGTTGATTGGCGTCCGATACCAGATCTTTCACGCAAGGGAGTATGTTCGTCATTATGACAGTCTCGCGACAATTGGCTGGCAGGTTCTGTGCAAACTCTGCAAAAAAGGCTGGTTTTCTATTATTTAGTTAATGTTGTTATTTATGCAAGTAAAAAATATATCAGAAAATGTCTGTGTTATTAATTGCCTAATCGATATGTTATTAAGAATTGTAAACAACATTCTACACGATATTGCAATTTGCATCAATATGTATTGATTTTAAATTTACAATATGATTATCATCTTTTCGTTTGTCTTACAAGCGGTTGGTTTACAACATAAATCATATTCTCTAAAAAAGGTTTTCAACAGCTTATATTTTTCATCTTAAAGTGGCTCTTCTGATATTCTTTGAACAACACCTTGAGCCGTATCCACCAATCAATTTAAAGAATATTCTTGATTTTTAGTCAAAAGTCTAAGAATTGTTTGGTGAATACTGGCCCAGGTGTCCTCCAAGAACCCTGTGAACATTACCTTTGATCTTGTGGGCAGAGGCTGCTCGTACTTCTGCCTCACAGTCCTTCAGGAGGCTCTGGAAGGCCGGTACTAGATCTTTCTCTGTGATTTCAGGACCAACAGCCTTCTGAAGCTGGAAACCGAAACAAAACATAAATTTTCATACCTCTTTTTTTATGAATACATTACCAAAAATTTGCCTTAAGGACCATCATAATTATGACAGTTAATAGCTAGATAGTTGTTTTCGTAGAAGTATGCACCGTCATGTTAAAATTGATCATATGCTATGTCAGGGTGGCTTAAGACAAGCATGTGCAAATGCTTTGTCTGGTCAGGAACAACCCTGTCTGCTAAACATCTAGGAAGGTTTTGTGGTCTTTTAAGCCAACAGAAAGGTCTGTAGGTATTTTTGAAGCATATGCATAAAACCAAATAAGACACATTTTTGCATGACAAGGGCGACTATATAGGCATTTACTCTTTGCTAAATTTTAGACGGAATAGGCCAGCATGTTTAATTTGGCTATAATGTTAAACCACTGGCCATTACGCTTCTTTATGAATGCTATTTTCAGAGGATATTACAACTTTCTAATAAATAACTTTTTTTGCAAAGACTTTAAAATGTGCAATTCAACAAGACTATTGCCAAGCAATATATGTCCCCTACCGGCTTCACCATTGTCAAAAATATAGAAAAAAAATAATTATTTGTTGTCATAGCAACCAGAATTTTTGACATAGAAACAAAATGAAATGACATGCATAATGTCAATATTGCCATCTATCCATGTTTCAAGTTTCATGAAAAAATATTAAGATCTTTTAATGTTATCGCAGGATCAACAAAAGTGTGACAGACTCACTGACTGACAGACTAACGGACACACAGAGCACAAACCGTAAGTCCCCTCCAGTGAAACAAGTAGGGGACAATAAAGACAGCAGTATAACACCTTCATGAAAACAGAAATATACTTTACCCAAATGGCATAGATTCAACATTAAATGATAAATGTTTAATCTCCACGATCATGTATTTGAATCTGAATTTGTATTATCTTATTAAGTATTCAAAACAAGAGCTGTCACCATAGGATGACGTATCCCCCCTATAAACGCTTTGATAGAAAATATGAGAATTTTTCGAAACCTAAACGCAGATTTCTAAACCTAAAAGCGGACCCTAAGTTCAAGGTCAAGGTTTCAGGGGTCAAAATTTGTGTGCGTTTGGAAAGGCCTTGTCCATATTCACATGCATACAAAATATGAAGGTTATATCTCAAGGGACATACGCAAAGTGTGACGGACGGACAGTCCGATCACTTAATGCCCTCCTTCGGGGGCATAAAAAAAGGATCATAGTGAATTTGTCAGCAACCGTGTATATGTAACATCATGAAATTTGCTGATTATTCAGACAAAACTCGCCCCCATTTTTTACAAGCAAAATTACACTAATAGCAATTGTCCCTTGGAAAATAGTATCTGCGAAAATCTGTGGAAAAATCACACCTCAGTGAATAAACAAAAACAACGCACCTCAGTGAATTTGTCCGCCACCATGTATCTGACCCTCCATGACTTGTCCTCTGCGGCAGCCCTCAGTGTGGGCATCACATGAACATTGATGTCATCAGGGGAGAGAAGCCCAGCAATGCTCACACACGCCTCAACCGCCAGCAACCGGACCGAGTCCTGAACGTATAACATGCTCGCCCCAATTACAAACTTACCAACAATGCTCGCCCCAATAACAAACTGATCAAAATATGATTGGCAACTTGCAAGGTATTTCAAGCACCGCGAAAAACTGTGAAGAACTGTGTTTTAAAATTAAAAACTTAGGCATACAAAACAGTAACTTTTGTGGTATTTAAAGCAACAAAAACTCTGAAAAACATGTTTGACACATTGTCTTTTAAGCTTCTACCCAATATTATTAACCATAAACAGAATGTGCTCAGGTGAGCTAAAAACTAGGATCTTTTCAAGAAAGCTAATACTCATAGAAGCATCATGCAAGAATGTTTTTTCTTAATACAGCCAGCGTAGCTCTAAACCAGTATTGGTAAGCACCTGCGTAAGCTTGAGCTATGTTGGCCGTATATGACACAAGTAAATTTTCGTCCATGCGGCTCATAATACATAAAAAGCTTCAAATAATTAAACACGTTTTTCTTATAATAAACTCTTATAAATCCATCACACACAAAAGCAAGTGAGGGGCAAATCTATAAATTCAGTGATTCATTTTGCCGTGCGTCCCGCGTCCCAGACGCACGTTTTTTCCTGGGGACGCATACTTTTCAAACATGTGCGTCTTCGGGACGCATTGTTAAAAAACTCCGATTTTCAACATCGTCAAAGTTTTACAAACCGATTTCGATTCGTGGAGATAACCGAAACACATGTCAACACCGTCTTGACTTATAGAACGGAAGTCATATCACTACATTCGGAATGTAAAACGCGTATTTCGATTGGTCGAAATATATAAATTATCCAATCAGTTACGGCGTTTTATTAATAGTTCGTTGGACGGTTACTTGACTGTCCCGGATGGTAAACAAAGAAAATGCCACCCAAAAAAGTTCTCAAAATCGATCCGCAACAATGTAAATTAACATCTTTCTTAAAAAACACCAGTTCCGCAGCCGAAGAACTCCAAAATGACACATCCAGCGTAGACATCAATGATAATATTGTTTCTAAAGAAAAATCGGAAAAGAAAAAAGATCGCAAATTTCAGTTGATGTGGCTCGGGCTATACTCTTGGCTTCGCTATGTTCCCAGTGAGAATAACGCCGATGATTACATGTTTTGTTCTGTGTGTACGGACTACAACAAGGTTAATGGTATGTCGAAATTAGCCAAATGTCAAAACTTTCAGCACTCCACTCTTTCAAGGCATGTCAGTTTGTCAGAACATAAGATGTGCATTGAAGCCCCATTACATAGAGAAAACATGGCTCAGTGTCAGCTTAAAAATGAATCAAGGGAAGATAAAGCCATGAAGGTGTTGCTTAAATGCATCCACTGGATCTCGTCAGAGAATTTACCATTATCAAAATTCAAGTCTCTGATAAATCTGCTGCATGACCTTGAGGTTCCTGATGTCTTTGCTGCATTTTATGAAATTCGGCTTTAATGCATACTTTTTCTTGTCTATTTTGTGTAATTGTAACATATTTGATCAATATATTACAAATAAACACATGTAAAAAATTGTATATACCCGCTTTAAGTATATGATTTGTAACGAATTTACAAAGACACAATCTGGGACCCATTGTTTTCAGATTGGACCCATTGTTTCAAAACATGCGAGTCCCAGGGACTCATTGATGTAGATTTCAAAATGAATCACTGATAAATTGCACAGAAATCAAACCAGCAAACGTCCTCAACCTCTTAAAAATGGGATGGGTATGAGAGAGGTGCAAGAGAGAGTAAAGGAGAATGTATATGACAAAATGTTCCTACATTTCCTACCTGTTCATCCTGTGCGAGACTAATGAACAGGGGAATAAGCTCTGACTTGAGATAATCCAGCTCCACTGCCTTCGCGAAGCTTCCCAACATTCCAGCGGCAGCACGGCGCACCATCGGTGTGTCATCTCCACACAAGTTTCTGAAGTGCCTGGAAATGAAGAGCTTGCGAAATAAGAACAACGGTAACAGCACAGAAATTAAGTTTTCAAAATATTGAAACATGGTTTCTTAGTCTAAGACTTTTATTGTCCCCGTCAATTGGTATGATACAGGTCGAAATATTTTTGTTATGTATCATTTTAGGCAAGAGTTAGCAAAGCTGTGAAGTTGTTTTAATTTTAAAGTAGAAGCACTATTGTGCATTGATATATTGCTTTTATTTCAATATAATTATAATTTTCGGACATTTTATTTTTGTCACTTAATTTTCGGACACCTGTAATTTTTTAATATTTTCCGTATCATATTTTGCGGATATGAAAAATAATAATTATTTTTATTTAAGTGTCCGAAAACTTAAAGTTATAACGGTACATAATCTTTGCAAACATAGTATGCATCAACATGAGTCTAGACTGGTTAATTACTCAATGCTGCTATGAGGTACTCACTGTCTGAGTTCAGCCTTAACAGAGCTGGAAACCCTTGGATAGGCCACAGCAAACAGTCCACATGCTGAAGTCCTCGATGTAAACCAGTCACCTGTTGTGTAAAACGTGTCAGAATACTGCCCTATGCTGCAGGAACATTGTATTGCCGCATGATGATTGTGTATGACACATAGTATTTAACGTTTCCATTCTAAGGTCTTCTTCAACTTATAGGGAAATCTGTATTAGATATATAATGTGAAAAGATAAGTGACAAAATATTCAAATGAATGAAGGTTTGTGTCAGGAAGTGTTTGTTTCCTCTATTATGGGAATGGAGCCAGGCTCTATGGGTTGGGAAAAATCCCACCGCTTTTAATAAAATTGGTGTTTGTTTGTAATTAAGCATTAAGTGTTGTCATTACTATATTTACTAAGGTTAAACTTGGAGAACTGGACATTTGCGATGAACTAAATGAGAAAAAAAATATTTAATTGTTTCATTTGCAAAAAAATGTGCTTGGGTGAAATTTAGCCATAAATTTGACCACAAAAACACAACTTTGGTTAGCTTATTGTGCCTCAGCAATTTTATATTACTGTAACAGGTAATTGACAACATACCTCCTGAGAGACGTTTCACAAGGGGCACAAAGTGGTTTTCCAGATCACTGGGCGAGTGCTTCTCTGCTATGATCCTTAGGGAGTCCACAGCCTTGTCTCGAACCACTGTCTCCTCCACTGTGGCCAGACTCTCAAGAGGGGGCTAGAACACAGACATGTGTACTTATATTGTGAACGTGGCTATTTTATGAATGCGCTGAAAACACATCTTCATTTACAAATAGTTTCAAATGACTCTTTGGTTCTCGCTTTTTATTTTGGCAAAGAGATTATAATAATATTAAGATGTTCCACAGACATCTCATGCTGGAAAATGAAGTGAATACTCGTTCATTCTGCGGATAAACCCCTGACATTATTGGTTGAGATTATAGCAACATTATTAAATATAAAAGCAATCAGAAATCAAATCCAACTCAACAACAGTTTTTTTCAAACAGGTACACTTAAAATTTACATCTCAAGAATACAACAATTGATCAATAGCGCTTTTCAAAAAAGCTATTTTAAAAAAAAGCTATTTACCAATAGGCAGTGTACATATTCTGTTCCCCCGACCAAAGGTGTGAACTGACCCAGTTGTTCTGCTAAAGCAAGTAACACCTCATCCTCATCGTAGATAGTATCTGAAATCAATGTAAAAACCATTCAAACATAATTATTACAATTCAACTAGTCCAATTATGAAATATTTGTTTAAACTTTGTTTTTATTTCTTGACAAAAAGGAGATCTGGTTTATACATTTATTTAGTATATGCATACTATTCTAAATAGATGGATATTGCATGAAAGTGCTATCTTTGATGTCTAATGGTTAAACTAAATTATCAATTCAATAAGTTTATTGTTCACTTGTTCACAGAGAAGTGTTAACTGAATAACACAATTTATGTTTATTGTAACATTATGGCGGTATTCAGTGATTTTTGTTGCACTATTTGTAAAAGTACTGGAACCCTACACATTGGGAAAAATTAGCACACAAAAAAACTGAAATTGGGAAAATGCATGTCATTTAATCTTCTGATTGGGAATTATGGGTCTTGTTTATTACTTAGCATAAATTGCATAAATTAATGCAAAATTCATAAAGGTGCATTTTGGCTAGAAATGTTCAGTTTAATGCTCATTTTATTTGTACACTTGACGCTAATCCATTTTTTAACAAAATTTACGAAATTGTCCCTCCCTTTGTGAATTTTTTAGATGAACATTGGGAAATATTTAGTTTTGTCTCAATTTGTGAAAGTACCGGTAGCATGTCTAGACATAGTATCGGCCTTCTTTATATATACTTGTACATTTGCAATTAGGAAATGAAAACATAACAAGAGATGTTTTCATCAGAAACACAATGCCCCCTAATGCGTCGCTTTGAAATAAAATATCTATTTATCATTTGGCAGGTATAGAAATCATCTCCCTTTAAAGCTTATTACTTTCCTTGGATTTTGTCCAATTCCAACCAGGGGAGGGGGTCTGTAGACAGCCAAAATGACCAAGTCAGACATCACTGGCAACCAAGGCCTGTGGTTTATCAAAGAGATCATAGCCAGAGTTCATCATGTACCTATAGACATAAGTCCAGAGGTATGTAATGAACCCACTATTCACAAATTAGTACAGTAAAGAAATGATAATTATATCATTTAAAAAAAAACTTTGACAAATCATTTAGTTGAGTTATAAATAATCCTAATAAAAAATCTGTACAGTAACTGTGAAAAGAAGTTAAATTCTTGGTAAGGAAATATATAATTATATAAATTACTTCCCTTGAAAATAATTGTCTCTAACAAATCTCTATTTTTAGTAGCAAATAATTAAAAGCCACTGTCTATTTTTAGTAGCCAATAATTAAAAGCCACTACCGTGACTGTAGATTCACCACTCAATGTGCAGCTCCATGAGATACACATGCATGCCAAATATCAAGTTGCTATGTTCTAACTTCAATATTGAATAATTATCTGATAATCTCCCTTTAAAGCTTATTACTTCCCTTTGATTATTATTTTTGACCTTAGACCTTTAAGGATGACCTTGACCTTGATCTTTTACCACGATTTGTTTGTCAGAAACACAATGCCGCCTACTGCGCGGCTTTGATTGATTTAACAAAAATATATACGTTGGCCGGTCAGATAATTATGTCCATTTAAAGCTTATTACTTCCCTTGGATTTGTTTTTTCGACCCTAGACCTTATAAATGATGTTCACCTTGAAATTTTAGCACTCAAAATGTTCAGCTCCATGAGATACACATGCATGCCAAATATCAAGTTGCTATCTTCAATAGTGAAAAAGTTATGGCCAACGTTAAAGTTTTTTTTCTCGGACGGACGGACAGACTGACATACACACATTCTGACATACTGACTGACGGACAGTTCAACTGCTATATGCCACCTTGTATTGCGCAAAGTCAAGGATTGAAGATTGTCGCAACCCATAAGCTTCCCGGAACTTATGGCGGAAGACGTTTCGCGATAGCGAGCAGAGCATCTATAGTTCCCAGTCTGTGTTAGGCGTTGCTTGGAAAAATCGGCGGACCACATCCAGCGCTTTGGTGGCCTTGTTGGCTGTTGGGGGTGGGCGGTTTTCGTCATCTAAGCCTTGGTCGTCTTCTTCGTCTGAAGATGCGTCGCGTACTTCGCTCATAAGTATCGATTGCTGGTAATTATTTAATTATCATTAAAACTGTGAAGCTTTGATCTGCTTCTCAAAGGATGACAATTTGCAGTGTTTCTCAAACTGCATCTAACTTCACACCTAATCGAGCGTCTTTTGTCTGCTTGATTGCGCTGTTTTCACAACTCGAATATTTTTAGCACCGACCAGACGAGAAAGCGTCCTCGAATAATTGCCAGTTAATTAGGTGTGAAATGCCTTTCAGGGACCGGCACAAGACCTCGAGTTATCGAAAATCGCATGTTTGAGTTATCTAGAGTATTTTTATATAGACATTAAAGGAAAATGCTAGGGACTTTCTTTAATGCTCGAGTAATCGCCAGTTTTCGAGAAATAGCCAGCTCGAGTTATTGCAATTCTATTGTAAATGTTTTATGCACTAGTAAAAAACCGCCATTGAAAATTTTTTAAAAGGTAATAAAATGTTACTTCATTGATTCCACAGTTTTTCAAAAGATAAAATCACTTTGAAATTTCATATATGTAAATATTCTTGTAAGTTGATGACAGTGTTTTAGTATTACTTATTGTGTAACTATTATTTTATGTGCAAATGAATGATGTGAAGTGTTTTGTATCTCCACACTATACCACATACCTTTTTATATATGTATTGAATATATATATACTAACATCATGTGCATGCTTCTGCTAGAGGCTTAGCCAAGAAAGACAATGACTGACATATAAATAAGATAAGCTCATATGATTATTGATAATCTATGTTTTATTGTATGTGTTATTTGAATGTTTAAATAAAAATATATGGATGATAAAACATTACGTTTATTTGCATTCAAATTGTAACTATATCGCTACAAACTAAGTGTTGTGTATGCAGTTTAGACTGTGATTTATGAATTGCTACAAAATGGCTAGTTTTTTAGTGGCGACAAAAAGGAAGAAAATTATAACCCTGCAAGATACCTGTATTTATGAACTATTTTAATTGAAAAATAAGTATGCTGTCTTTCTGTTCCACATAATTATACATTGATAATAAAAAATCCTTATTAATTTGACACATCATATTATTTTGATTTAATATGTTAAATCAGTGTATGGTAAAATCAACTGCTTTGGCAAGCTTAAGTTGAATTGAAACATTTGCTGAAACAAACTGTTTCCTGGGTAGGACCAGTACTTAGTGTACTGATCTAAAGAACGCTCCCACTTTAGGCATCAATACAGAGACCTCCCAGTGACTTAGCTGACACCATATCCACTATACCGCAGCCATTGAACCAGCAGAAATTCAAAATTATATGATGCCATATCTTAAATCTAGGAACATGTTACTTGTTTGAAAATTTTATTTTTGGATGCTTTACTTTATTATTGAAACAAGTATAATATTTTAAACACAATAATGTCCATATATTTATTAAAAATACATGGTTATCAAAAAAGCTTTTGCCTGTAAATTAGGTAACACCTATAATAATCATATTAGTAAAAAGCAAAACCACTTGTCCGTTGTTTAATTGTAAGCATAATTGTAAAAAGGTTGTCAACCCATAATGTAAATTTTTTAACCAATAATGTAACAATTGCAATTTGACTCTAGAATGTTTACCTGTGAGGAAAGGAATAAGTTCACTTCTTGTTCGCTCTACTCCAAGTGCAAGAGCTATAGTAGATAACTTCTTTATACTATTCAAGCGAAGCTAAAACAAATAAAAATATAAACCTTCGTTATATGATTTTTATCAATGTGTAGCATTTGTGTTCAAGTTCTGATAATGTAAATGAACAGTCAACACAGTAGTTTTGCTCCGTTGTAACATTAAAACCAAGCATTATTTTTGTGTGAAACTAAGTGTAAAAACGGCCTTCATTCAGAAGTAAATATTTGAGCAGATCTTTTTAATGCCAATTAAGGGATGATTCTGCTAAAAAAGTATCGGTCATTTTCCCGTTTACTTTGTTTGTGTAGTTACCATCATTTTTGTTAGTTGTCAGTTGATATAAGAACTAGCTTTGAGTTTGAAATCGTTGGATATGAATGAACATGACTGTTTGTGTCATATTGTCATTTAACTGTAAATTTTTACTGACATCTACCTTGAATACTATTTAACTAAGACTTTGTTTTTATTTTAACTCTATACCTGTACGTCTTCGTTTCTTAGTTCGTCAATTAACACTGCAATCGGGTAAAGAGAATCGTCTCCCTGGTCGGCGGCCATTTTTTCCTAAAAAATCTAATTTGTGACTGGTTTCGTTCCATGCTACCCCATGCACTGAACGGTGTGAAATAGTATAAAACCAGTCGCACACAAGTTCATTAACAATCATTCAGGCGTACCCTGACGTCACTACGTTAATATGGTAATGTAACGACTCGCCCCCTTAACCGAGCTGATTGATATAAAGATCTTACATTATAGATAGAACGCTGTTCATTCAAAACTATCTTCTGTATTTTTTTGTTAATGACAATACATACATTGGTATGTATATTTAAAAATGGTCACTTGTGATGCAGTATCTGTATGATACAATTAATGTGCAAATAAAAGATCTGCAAATAATGATTATTTACAGATCTTGTGCAAATATATAAAACAAGCAAATATATAAAACACAACAACTTCTTTTGAATTAAGTGATTAAAAGTACTTTCTGTTTTCTTTTTCGAACAATAGATCTACATTGATAACATGAGCAACTTTTGATTTCTTTGTTCAAAAATTTAGTTTGAATGATAACTCACTTAAAAATGCGTGATTATGTTATTGTCAGCAATATATCGAAAGGAACATGGATGTAAAGGTGAGGGATGATTCTATCACAATACGAATTTTCAATAAAATATTATTTTAATAAATTAACAAGTTGTTTAGTGAGTGGTGCGTTCTTACGTTTACATGTTTGATCCCTCGCGAGTTGTCAGGTAGGAATATACAACTGAAATTATTAAATATGTGTTATCCATGTTTATCAGAATGACGTTCTCATAATTTTAGGTCGTTCAAGTCCCATTATATGGGCTTTTTCTTATAAAGATTGTTTCTGCAGATGATCTCAGAAGCATTATATTTGGTATTAATAACACTTTACAGTTTTCCCCATTATTGAACGTTCGCATATTGTAATTTCTTGTGTTTTCCTTTTATATGACGAATTACAATTAAACTTGTTTCCTTGTTCACATAATACCTTAGCCAAGCATGATAAGTATTTCGAACTTAACGGTATTCGGCTAATGTGTTTGCTGCGATGAACTGGTGATGAAAGCTAATTGTTGAGATTACTAGGTTAATGGTCAATGTCGAGCGTAGAGTTCAAAGGCCAGTTAGACCAAACTGTAACTTTTTCCTAGATTGGAACGTACAAAGATAATATCTGTCATGAGCATGATTTTATTCTAATTCATCTAACGAAATGTATGAGCCATATGAGCGACGCTACATTTTTTTAACAGAACAGAAAGTATATTCGTATAACTTGAACAAGTCTAGTTCATCGTTATAAATTAAAAACTGACAATACATACCGGTAAGCAAGAAGCACATGCATAGCAATACGAAAGTAACAAAAATAGTATATAAAATGTGTTAAATAAGGCGGGTTAGGCCATTATATTACTAAACGTTTGCATTCAACGTGTCTTACTAGTTTATTAGTTCCTGGTGTGCAGCACTTGTACACTGCGCCTCTGTTGAACATCTCATCCGAATGACGAACATAGTAGTTTTAGGGTCGAGTGAGAGATCGAACCTCTACCCCTGAGTTCTTGCACTAGTGTGTTACTATTGGACTAAGGACCCAAAGGAACGGGGTGGAAGTGTATTGGAGAGCCATATGGAGCATCTGTTCTACGAGGACATATGCGCACATTGTAATGAGTGACTGCATTGAAGTACCTTCAAACGCCAAACATGGACTGGGTAAAGTTACAACGTACCACGTACTATTCAGTCAGTTAATACGTTATATAAAATGGTATGTTTGGGAAATTCCGCTAAGCAGAATCTCTCACATTCCAAAAGCATATACATTCCATGTTATATTACTAATCATTACTTTATTAATTGGTGTTTAAGCGTTCAACATTAATAAAAATGTTTTTGAATCAACAATCTTTATTTCTTTATTTATTTTTATGTTTATTTCATCAGTTAAGGGTTGCTATAAAGTAAAACATGCAAAACAATATACCTGGGGTCGTATTCCAGAAGCATCTTAAGTTAATTTTTATTCTTATCCTTAAATTGGGACAATTTCTTAAGTGTTTCATTTCATATTGCAATAGATTGGCATCAAGATATACATTTAAACAAGACTATTTCCAAGCAATGTGTGTCCCCTACCGGCTGCACCATTGTCAGAAATTCCACCATGGTCAGAATTGTATTTATTTTATTTTTATATTTGTTTCCATAGCAACTAGAGTTTTTTATGTAGGAACAAAATGAATCCAGGATCCAGAAAACTACCATTTTCAGCAGTATTTCTAGTCTATTTGTTGCCATAGCAACCATAATTTTTGACGTAGAAACAAAATGAAATGACGTGCATAATGTCCATATTTCCATCTATCCATATTTCAAGTTTCATTTAAAAATGTGAGGAACTTTTAAAGTTATCGCAGGATCCAAACAAGTGTGGCAGACAGACAGACAGACAGACAGACGCACATAACGAAAACCATAAGTCCCCTCCTGTGAAACCGGTAGGGGACAATGACATCATTATGCCAATGTTATTTTAGGAATACCAAATGTGTTTCCTTATTAAGTAAATAAATACAAAACATTGTAATTTTGAACTTAAGTGAAATTATTTAATAAATGACTTAAGATGTTTCTGGAATACCACCCCTGGAACATATGGTGCAATATAAATAAGCAATATACCATGTAGAAAGAAATACTGAATGAAGGTTACATTGCTTAGCTTGGTGTGTAAGCTATGAAATACCGTTAGGCCATCGTGGTTACGCATTAAAAACCAGAGAGCGACAATGCGATAGTGCGATAGTACGATGGCGACAATGGCGATAGTACGAAGGCGACAGTGCGATAGTACGATGGCGACAATGCGATAGTACGATGGCGACAATGCGATAGTACGAAGGCGACAATGCAATAATACGATGACGACAGTGCGACAATACGATGGCGATAGTGCGATAGTACGATGGCCACAATGCGATAGCGCGATAATACGATGACGACAGTGCGACAACACGATGGCGACAATGCGATAGTACAATGTCGACAATTCGATGATACGATGGCGACAGTACGATATGACTTCCGCATTGTCGCGATCGTACTACCGGTATCACTCTGGATCAGCAGACGATTTATTTCATAAATCAATCCGAGATAGCCGATGTATCACGATTGTACCGGTATATCGCGTTGTCGCCATCGTACTATCGCATTGTCGCCATCGTACTATTGCGTTGTCGTATTGTCGCCATCGTGCTGTTGCATTGTCGCCATCGTACTTTCGCATTGTCGCCCTCTGGATTTTAATGTGTTACCACGATGGAATAACGGTATTCCGTAGTTAACGCATGGAACAACAACTCTTCTTTGGAGATTTTTCCCTTTACAGACCAATCGAATTCGGAGGTGTGTGCACGTGTTTGTTTATTTTCCGACGCAACTCATTGTAGAAAGGTGCTGTTGAAACTATAATCGTTGTATGTACACGTTTTAAGGTTAAGTGGCATGTTTTGAATAAAAAATTTATATGGAAATACGTACACAATTTTTTTCGTTAAGATAATATTGTTTATATCTCGTCGACTCGTACATGTAATGAAATCTCATACTCGAATTTAAATGGGTCAATGTGACCTAATGCCACGGATCATTTTAAGAGATACTGTTCTACCACGTTTTCTTTCTTTATTGTTTTTATGATTTTATGTCAAAATATAATACCGAGTCTGTTTAGTTTGCGAACATTTAGTGACATCAAAAGATCCACGAAAGCAAAAAACAAATATTGAAATAATGAAAGTCTTCAGTTGTGGAGCTAGGAAACATAATCGACTTCATACTTTTGATAATTCAACACATACAATGCATTCATTTTACCCCAAGCTCAACGCATACGAAAGAATTACGCGTTTTCTCTTTTCGCATTAAACAAAGATAACATTGCTATTATATGTTCTGTTTAATTTTCACTAAGCCTGCAATCAAAGGTTTCATTCGTCTATTAGAGCATGATGATTAATAACAGTAACTGTAACTGAATACTTTGGCAAGCAAATGTGAATATGTATCCGACTATGTATGTCATGTGAAAAGGATTTGTCTAACTTGTCTGAACTTTTTATTTCCTTTATGGTTTAGTCAGTTAATTTTTGGGACAAAAGCAGTTTATTTTCTGGGACAAAAAATAATCTATGTAGAACACAAAAAACTTGATATTTCTTTTTATCTGCACAAAATTTGGCTTGGGTGTAAACAGTTTAACTTGGGAATATTTTAATGCAATTTGTTTATTATTATTATTGTAATTATTATTATACTGATAATAATAATATTATTATTATTGTTTATGTTACATTTGTTTATGATTATTAGTAAACAGTTTACCTTGGATATATTTTAATGCAATTTGTTTTGTTATTGTTATTATTATTATTATAATTATTATATATTATTATTATTGTTTATGTTACATTAGTTTTAGATAATTAGTAACTTTACTTTATCCATTTATGTCCATATATTCATAAATTCTATTGGACAAACTGAAATTGTTTTTAAACCGGATGTTTTGTTGTAGAGCTTCTGACCATCAACTGTATCCCATCTAATACGAAACATGTCTGAGAAGCCCTTTCCAGAGTCCCAAGGAGCCCGTGACAGCCCATTCAGGAAGTGGGAGCGCCCAGACCGCCCCAGCAGGTGTACTTACCATGAGGCTAGCTCCCCCAAGGACTCTCCACATGTACACCTCCCTCTGTAAGTTACCGTAATTACTCTTTAAGTTTTTCTGACACTAAGTTTTCGGACACTCCCTTTTTTGCCAAAAATTATTTTTCGTGACTGTTAATTTTCGGACATGCGCGTTTTTATTTAACATTAATGACTCTAAATGTTTGGAGGGTATATTTTACAGAGCTATTTTACAAGATATCGGCACTGTATTCGCTTATTTTGCGACACTTTTATCATGGGGTTTTACAAACCGATTAAGGTCATAAAACCTGGGAAATGCATGCCTGAGGACAATAGACCATAACATTTGCGTAATTGGGTAAATAACTATGCATACCGGTAGAAAACAATCCTAATAAGGAAGCAACATGTTTAATGTTTTTACTTTTTTATTCAGTATCATTTCAGGCAAGAGTAAGCAAAGCTGTGAAGTTGTTTTTAATTTAAAGTAGAAACACTATTTGCATTGATTTATTGCTTTTGTTTCAATATAAATATAATTTTTGGACATTTAATGTTTGTCTCTAAATTTTCGGGCACCGCAAATTTTTGAATATTTTCCCTATCTAAATTTTCTGACACATATTCTTAATTATTAAGTGTCCGAAAACTTAGAGTTATTACGGTACTAGGTTTAGAGTTCTCCACTCGTAAATTCTAGAGTATGTTACAGGGACATGATTTCTCCTTCTATTAGCTGATTTATTTCTTTGGAGTGCCAAGAGTTTGGTAAACACAGTAAGGGGGTTGGGCATGTTCTTTGTATTTCTAGACATCTACTTTTGTGCATGTATTTCAATCTAGAATAATTTATTCCAGTAGATGTTTCTGTTTTTTGCAGAATACCGAAGCCAGCGATCATGTCGTCTGTGCTAGATAACATTGGAAATACACCTCTGATCAGACTAAACAGGATACCTGCATCCGAGGGCGTACAGTGTGAAGTTTGTATGTGTTTATGCATGAAAGCATAATTCTGGAAAATCTGGCTGAATGCATGTATTTAAAGTGTCGTCCCAGATTGGCCTGTGCAGTCCACACAGGAAAATCAGGGACGACACTTTCCACTTTAATGGAAATGTTTTTGTGAAGGAAGTCTTCTCTAAATGAAAATCCAGTTTAGGCGAAAAGTGTCCTCCCTGTTTAGCCTGTGCCAACTGCACAAGCTAATCTGGGATGACACTTTACGCACATGAATTAAGCCCTGTTTTAGGGGAACGAGGCTCAGTGTGACTGTATTTAACATATACATGTAATAAAAAAATACTTGTTGGTAGAAAACATGTCTGACAGTGTAATCCTAGACTGAAAGCGTTCAAAGGAAATATATCATTTCTAAGATGAAAGGCATAACTTTTATGTACCTTATTTAATCTAATTCATTTAAGATCAGGATTCTGCATTAAATGAAATCACTAATTAAATATTATCCTTCTAATGCTATCCGGCCGGGTTTCCAGTGGCAAAGTGCGAGTTCTTCAATGCAGGAGGCAGTGTAAAGGACCGTATAGGACTGAGAATGGTGGAGGATGCAGAGAGGATGGGCGTGCTGAAACCTGGAGACGTACTAATAGAACCTACCTCGGGCAATACGGGTACAATTTTCTTGCAGCAATATTACCCTCACAGTAACTTTGGGTTGCCTGTGAATCCATTTTGAGGGACACCTTGGTAACTTAAAATTATTGCTTTAAATATGTAAAAGATGATTCCAATAGGTATGAATGAGCACAGCTGTATCATGACCAAACAGCGGAATGTCTTCTGGTTGCATTTGTATCAGTTTAACATACATTTACAGACAGGTTTTCATCCAAAATCAGGTTATTTCTTATGGTTAAATGGTTGAACAGGTGAAGGCATGGCATTGTTACATTGTTTATGCTCCTTTGTTCATGGGTTCAGAAATGGTCATGTTGTTAAAACTACTGGTCATGTTTGATGTTTTAACAGGTATTGGTATGGCAGTGTTCATAAAACTACAAGTTATGCTCTGTGAGTTTACATGTATTGGCATGGCGCTGTTCATAAATTTACAAGTTATTATCCGTGGGTTTACAGGTATTCACATGGCACTGTTCATAAAACAAAAAGTTATGTAATTTGTTTTACAAGTATGTGTATAGCATTGTTCATTAAAGTTATGTACTGCAATTTACATGTAATCTCATGACATTGTTAATAAATCTACAAGTTATATACTGTGGTTTACTGGTATTGGCTTAGCACTGCTCAAAATCTACCATTAATGTTCTATGGTTTATAGACATTGGTATGTCACTGTTTGTAACATTACAATTAATGTTCTGTGGTAAGCAGGAACTGGCATGTACTTGTCATAGAACTGAAATATATGTTGTGTGGCTTACTGATACAGTTATTGGAATTGAACTGTTCATAAAAGTGTAAGTTATGTTCTGTGGTTTATAGGAATTAGCATAGCACTGTTCATAAATCTACAAGTTACATTCTGTGGTTAACAAGTATTGGCTTAGCATTGTTCATAAAACTAGAAATTATGTTGTGTGGATAACTGTTAGTGGCTTGGCAGTTGGCACTGTTCATTAAACTATAGGTTATGTGTTTTGGTACATAGTTATTGGCATAGCACTTCTCGTAAAAATATTTGTTATGTTCTATGGTTTACAGAAACTGGCATGGCACTGTTCATACAATGTCAAGTCATGTTCTGTGGTTTACAGGTACTGGCATGGCACTCTTCTTACAAACTCAAGTCATGCTCTGTGGTTTACAGGTACTGGCATGGCACTGTTCATACAAATTCAAGTCATGTTCTGTGGTTTACATGTACTGGCATGGCACTGTTCATACAACTTCAAGTCATGTTCTGTGGTTTATAAGTATTGACATGGCAATGTTCATAAAACTTCAAGTCATGTTCTGTGGTTTACGGGTATTGGCATGGCACTGTTCTTACAACTTCAAGCCATGTTCTGTGGTTTACAGGTACTGGCATGGCACTGTTCATACAACTTCAAGTCATGTTCTGTTGTTAACAGGTACTGGCATGGCACTGTTCTTACAACTTCAGGTCATGTTCTGTGGTTAACAGGTATTGGCATGGCACTGTTCTTACAACTTCAAGTCATCTTCTGTGGTTTATATGTACTGGCATGGCAGTGTTCATATAACTTCAAGTCATGTTCTGTGGTTTATAAGTATTGGCATGGCACTGTTCATACAACTTCAAGTCATGTTCTGTGGTTTATAAGTATTGGCATGGCACTGTTCATACAACTTCAAGTCATGTTCTGTGGTTTATAAGTATTGGTATGGCACTTTTCATACAACTTCAAGTCATGTTCTGTTGTTTTCAGGTACTGTCATGGCAGTGTTCATACAACTTCCTAGTCATGTTATGTGGTTTATGAGTATTGACATGGCAATGTTCATATAACTTCAAGTCATGTTCTGTGGTTTACAGGTATTGGCATGGCACTGGCAGCTGCTGTGAAAGGCTATAGGTGCATTATTGTCATGCCAGAGAAAATGAGTATGGAAAAGGTAGGGGAAAACAACTTTGAAATTTGCTGATATTGTCTCTTTAAAAGGGGAAATTTTGAAATTTAACCATGCGGTCCATATTCAAATATCACAAATCAACTAACATGTATCAGATAAAAGTATCAATTTGAACTGGGTTAATTTTGGACTTTTTATTTTAATTTTCTCTATCTATATTAAACAGTAACCATGCAATCATACTAGTAATTGTAGTTCTGTCTCTCTGACTAGAAGCATATTTGCTGCTTTGTAAATGCTATCTTGCTTTGTTTTAAAATAATACCCTTAAACTGTCTTAAAATGTTATCACCCCAGTAACTTTCATTGTGTCCCCAGGTTGACGTCTTACGAGCTCTGGGTGCTGAGATAGTGCGAACTCCAACCAGCGCAGCTTTTGACTCACAGGAGTCACACATCAGTGTTGCTAAGAGACTGATGGAGGAGATACCCAACTCTCACATTCTTGACCAGTACCGTAACGCTAGCAACCCTCTGGCTCACTACGATGGAACTGCGGAAGAGATCTTGCAGGCTTGTGGAGGTATAGTTAGTAACAAATGTCTGAATTTCTATGTCAATCGTAGATTATGTATGTATTACAAATGATTGTATCATTTCTAATTTAATTGATAGATGAGGTTACTATAATATATACTATTGGACCCTTATTCACCAAACAATTCTTAGACTTGAGTCCAATACTAAAGAATATTCTTTAAATTAGAATATTCTAGAATTTCTTACATCTTGTGTCAAGCTTGGCATTAACCATCTCTATCCACATCATTATTCATGTAGAGCATTCTGTTCATGACTCTATTCTTTATTCTGAAGTCTAAGAAAGGGTTGGTGATAAAGGGTCTAGGTTACTATCATTAATGGTTATTGATTCATACTAATGAGTGAAATGCTGATAATGTGTGTAAACTTGGTTGATTTCAGACAAGGTGGACATGGTGGTGCTGAGCGCAGGCACAGGTGGAACTCTCACAGGTGTAGCCAGGAAGTTCAAGGAGAGGTGCCCAAACTGCAAGGTATTGGGTTTACTTTTGATATTTATGTATTCTTATGATATTTTGACAAGATTCGGTATTACTGCTTTATGTGAGTTCAAAACAAAACTCTGTGTGATAGTCCCATTTAGTGTGTGCATTCCTTTTGTTACTGTCAGATGGACACATTTTTATTTGAGAAGTGCTGTGGGAAAAAGGGCTTAATGCTTGTACGTAAAGAGTCGTCCCTTCACTGGATTTCGTTAAGAAGAGACTTCTTTTAAATGAAAAATACATTAAAAGTGGAAAGTGGCGTCCCTTATTAGTCGTTTTGACTGCAAAGGCTAATCTGTCACAACACTTTATGCACATTAATTAAGCCCTGTTTTTCAAGTGTTGGGCTCATTTTCTTTGTTTTTTGTCCTCTAGATCATTGGTGTGGACCCTGCTGGTTCCATCCTGGCTGAGCCAAGTGAAATCAACAAGACCACCATCACTGGCTATGAGGTGGAGGGAACTGGCTATGATTTCCTGCCAACTGTGCTCGACAGAAAGGTTGGGGAAGATTATTTCGTAAATTGAAGGCTTTTTAGGAACTGCTAACATTAAGTCTAGGGTTGAACCTGAACCTTCAGTGCTTGTTATTTAAGTGTCGTCCCTCTCAATTTTAGGCCAGTTTTGACTCATGAGATAATTTTAAACTGTCGCGTAAATTGTACTATTCAGATTTATTAAGCAGGTACACTACCGGTAGTTTAAAGGTCAACATTGATTTGGCAAGATAGTCAAACCAATGTTAAGTTTAACATTTTAATTGACCATGCATGTATGTATGAATTTTAATTTGCAAAGAAATGAATTTATATATTAAATTTTAGATAGATTCTCACATTATGAAATTGTGTTCTTTAGATGTAAAGAGACTAAAGCTAAAAAAGTAATGTATATATAGCCCATAGCTAACTTTTGAAAAATGAACCCAAATATTTATTTTCAGTTCATTAACAAGTGGTACAGTTTCTTTAACACCATGCTATGTTTGTATCCAGTTAGATAAAAGGGGTACAATGTCTTTTAATGCAACTTGCCATGCTTGATCCCAATTTTTTTACAAAGGTTACACATTTATTTTACAGCAACTTGCTATGCTTGTTGCCAGTTTGTCAACAAGTGATACAGTTTCTTTTACAGCAACTTACTATGCTTGTTTCCAGTTCTTCACAAGAAGTACAGTTTGTTTTACAGCAACTTACTATGCTTGTTTCCAGTTCTTCACAGGAAGTACAGTTTCTTTTACAGCACCTTACTATGCTTGTTTCCAGTTGTTCACAAAAAGTACAGTTTCTTTTACAGCACCTTGCTATGCTTGTTTCCAGTTTGTCAACAAGTGATACAGTTTCTTTTACAGCACCTTGCTATGCCTGTTTCCAGTTCTTCACAGGAAGTACAGTTTCTTTTACAGCAACTTTCTATGCTTGTTTCCACTTCTTCACAAGAAGTACAGTTTCTTTTACAGCACTTTGCTATGCCTGTTTCCAGTTTTTCGCAATAAGTTCAGTTTCTTTTACAGCACCTTGCTTTGCTTGTTTCCAGTTTTTCAACAGGAAGTACAGTTTCTTTTACAGCACCTTGCTATGCTTGATTCTACTTCTTCACAAGAAGTACAGTTTCTTTTACAGCATGTTGCTATGCTTGTTTCCAGTTCTTCACAAGAAGTACAGTTTGTTTTACAGCACTTTGCTATGCTTGTTTCCAGTTCTTCACAAGAAGTACAGTTTCTTTTACAGCACCTTGCTATGCTTGTTTCCAGTTTGTTGACAAGTGGTTCATTATCTTTTACCACAACTGTCAATCCATGTTTCCAGTTTGTCTACAATTGGTACAGTTTCGTTTACAGCAACTTTCTATGATTGTTTCCAGTTCGTTGACAAGTTGTACAGTTTTTGTTTTAGCAACTTGCTTTGGTTGTTTCCAGTTTGTTGACAATTTGTACAGTTTCTGTTGCAGCAAATTGCTTTGCTTCTTTCCAGTTTGTGTACAAATGGTACATTTACTTTTACAGCAACTTTATATGCTTGTGTCCAGTTGGTTGACAAGTGGTACAGTTTCTTTTACAGCAATTTGCTATGCTTGTTTCCAAGTCGTTGTAAATTGCTACAGGGTCTTTTAAAACAACTTTCTATGCTTGTTTTGTAGGTTTTTAGCTCACCTGAGCACAACGTGCTCATGGTTAGCTTTTGTGATCGCCTTTTGTCCGTCGTGCGTTGTCCGTTGTGCGACGTCAACATTTGCCTTGTTCACTCTCTAGAGGCCACATTTATTGTCCAATCTTCATGAAATTTGGTCAGAAGATTGGTTTCAATGATATCTTGGATGAGTTCGAAAATGATTATGTTTGCTTGAAAAACATGGCTGCCAAGGGGAGGGGCATTTTTCCTTATATGGCTATATATGGCTAAAGCAAATTCTTGTTAACACTCTAGAGGCCACACTTATTGTCTGATCCTCATGAAACTTGGTCAGAAGATTCATCCCAATTATATCTTGGACGAGTTCCAAAATGATGTCGCTTGGTTGAAAAACATGGCCGCCAGGAGGCTGGGCATTTTTCCTTATATGGCTATAGTAAGACCTTGTTAACACTCTAGAGGCCACATTTATTTTCCGATCTTCATGAAACTTGCTCAGATGATTTGTCCCAATGATATCTTGGATGAGTTCAAAAATGGTAACCTTGGCTTGAAAAACATGGCTGCCAAGGGGCGGGGCATTTTTATGTCCCCCACTATAGTAGTGGGGGACATATTGTTTTTGCCCTGTCTGTTGGTCTGTTGGTCTGTTTGCGCCAACTTTAACATTTTGCAAAAACTTTTGCTATATTGAAGATAGAAACTTCATATTTGGCATGCATGTGTATCTCATGAAGCTGCACATTTTGAGTGGTAAAAGGTCAAGGTCATCCTTCAAGGTCAGAGGTCAAATATATGTGTTATAAATCGCTCATTTTATGAATACTTTTGCAATATTGAAGATAGCAACTTGATATTTGGCATGCATGTGTATCTTATGGAGCTGCACATTTTGAGTGGTGAAAGGTCAAGGTCAAGGTCATCCTTCAAGGTCAGAGGTCAAATATATGTGGCCCAAATCGCTTAATTTATAAATACTTTTGCAATATTGAAGATAGCAACTTGATATTTGGCATGCATGTGTATCTCATGGAGCAGCACATTTTGAGTGGTGAATGGTCAAGGTCAAGGTCATCCTTCAAGGTCAGAGGTCAAATATATGTGTTATAAATCGCTCATTTTATGAATACTTTTGCAATATTGAAGATAGCAACTTGATATTTGGCATGCATGTGTATCTTATGGAGCTGCACATTTTGAGTGGTGAAAGGTCAAGGTCAAGGTCATCCTTCAAGGTCAGAGGTCAAATATATGTGGCCCAAATCGCTTATTTTATAAATACTTTTGCAATTTTGAAGATAGCAACTTGATATTTGGCATGCATGTGTATCTCATGGAGCTGCACATTTTGAGTGGTGAATGGTCAAGGTCAAGGTCATCCTTCAAGGTCAGAGGTCAAATATATGTGGCCCAAATCGCTTATTTTATGAATACTTTTGCAATTTTGAAGATAGCAACTTGATATTTGGCATGCATGTGTATCTCATGGAGCTGCACATTTTGAGTGGTGAAAGGTCAAGGTCATCCTTCACAAGGTCAAAGTCATCCTTCACAAGGTCAAGGTCATATATAGGGGGACATTGTGTTTCACAAACACATCTTGTTCCTTATATGGCTATATATGGCTATGGTAAAATCTTGTTAACTTTCTAGTTTGCTCAATCTTCATGAAATTTGGTCAGAACATTTGTTTCCTGTGTAGCAAAGTTTGGTTTTATTATGTCAATATTATGTGCCATTAACTGTATTATGTAATTTTTCATAACACAGAATTTTCATAGTTAACATAACTGTTTTAGTCATTTATACTTATGAAAAGCCTTTCAACTAAGAGATAACTGAAAGAAAGACAACATGTACATGATTTTGCAGTATTTATGCAGTATTTATCTCCCTTGTTTAACCTGGTTCAGTAATCTATTTTAGTTCTGCTCTGGAATTTGGGAAGATATTGATCATTGATAAATGCACTGTTCTGAGCGAAAATTGACTACTCTGCCATTGATCTCTTCTGAACTGTATAAAATAAGCTGTTTTGGCTGATTTAAACACCTCTTGATGCTTTCTTGAAAAGTTAACAGCTCTTGAAAAAGATTGGAATTTTGAAATAATTAAAATCTTAATTATTTTTAACACCATCATCAAGACATTTTGGCATTATTTTCTAAGTTATTCTTATTATTTAGATTATTTTTATTTGGCATTTTCTAAATCAGAAAGACTCTATTCTATTTTAATAACTTTAGTAAAAAAAAAAAAAAATTACATTTGATTCACTGAAGTTTCCTAATCTCTATAAATATTGTTCTTTAGATAAAATTAGACCTATTTTGTAAACTAGATTTTTGAAGCACTTTCTAGACTAACAGTAACTTATATTTATATCAGTTTTTTTGACAGATTTTGAACTTCTTTTTACATTCATTAAGGTATTTGCTGTATGTTGTTCATTTTTGTAACGATACTTAGATTCTTTAGACTTGGCTTGTACCTGTTCTTAATTTTCTGTCATTGTTCTTCATTTTCCGAGTTCTTGGAATAAAAATTAGTTATTTTTGTTAAAGCTGCCTTGGTTTTCACTTATAAATAAATTCTTTGAGTGTATTTAGGCGTCCCTGACTGAACGCCTTTAGTTTTTTTTTTATTGAATTACAACCAGTCAGTATAGTCATCCTGACCGTAAATAAGAGTTCGTCAAAAAATATTTCTGCATTACAAGTGCTCAAAAAGTTACATAACTTGTAACCGTCCTATGACCAGTTCATTTGCATAAGAGAAGGAGACCGCACTACCACACCTGGATAGGACAGTTGCTTTCGATAATGGTTTGGATCGGTAAAAAAACATGGCCGCCAGGGGGGGGGTCTTTTTCCTTATATTCATATAGTAAAAAAACTTGTGAACTCTCTAAAAGTCATATGTTTTGCCTAATCATCATGAAATTTTATAAAACATTAGTTATATGTCTCGGACGAGTTTGAAAATTGGTCGTGATCAGTGAAAAAACATGGCCGCCAGAGAGTGGGGCAGTTTTCTTTATATGTATATAGTGACAACATGTGAACAGTCTAGAAGACACTTTTTTTCCCAATCTTCATGAAATTTGGACATATCTTGGAAGAGTTAAAAATGGTTCAGGTCTGTTAAAAAAACATGGCTGCCAAGGGGCCATTTGTTGTTCATTCTTCATGATACTTGGTTAGAACATTTGTTCCATTGATATCTTGGGCTGCAAAGAACAGGTCATTTCTTTTTATCTCAGGTGAGCGACTTTGGGCCTTTCAGGCCCTCTTGTTTTACAATTGTTACAGTTTCTTTTACAGCAACTTGTTATGCTTATTTTCAGTTTATTGACAAGTTTGATACAGCATTTTTCTATGATTGTTTGCAGTTTGTTTACAGGTGGTTCAGTTTCTTTTACAGCAACTTTCTATAATTGTTTTCAGTTCGTTGACAAGTGGTACAAGTCTTATGATCAGCAATCATTCCAGATGGCACGACGTCTGATACGTGAGGAGGGACTGCTATGTGGTAGGAGAATATTAGATGGCATAAAATGGAAACATTTTCTGAGAATAAAGACAACAATATTGCCCAGACATTTTTCTTTTTGTTTGTTTTGTGTTCATTTCTGAGTATGGTCTTAAAGTTAAGTATATCTAATTGTAGTTCATTTACAGTGTCCATTTTGAACAGACAAGAAAATACTTTGTCATGAAAATTAAATAAACAATTAACATTTCTTTTGTAAATAGCATTCATTTCAATTAAAATGTATCTATTTAGAAGCTAAATCTTCTTTATGAATAGGTTGATTTGAGTTCTACAAAAAATACTTTTTGAGATCAATATGCCATTATTTTATGCATTTACAAACACATAGGGAAATTCAAAATATTCAATATCAATCAAACAATCTTAAGTTACTATGACTCCATCGACATTAAATGTGAGAAATATGTTTTATACATTCAGATAACTACCAAAGTTTAGAATAAGGGCAATTTCTTCAGCTAGACCAAGACAACTAAATCCTTAAAGCCACACAACTTTTTTGACATAAATTCAAGTATGAATAAGAAACATATTTTATCTATACCACTTAGAATATATTTGGTGGTTACAAGGTAAAAATCCATCATTTTTGCGCTTTAAAACTTACAAATAATCGCATTTGTGAAAATGGACGTATACATCTAGAAATCCTACTTTCTGTTTTAAAAGCGGTACCGTTTGAAAAATAATAAATTACTTGCTGACTAGGCAATAGATTTAATTTTATCTATGAGAATTAGAATATATCTGGTGGTTACAAGGTAAAAATCTGTCTTCTTTGCTCTTAAAACTTAAAAATAATTATACCCCCACATACGAAGTTTAGGGGGGTATATAGGAGTGAGCTTGTCTGTCTGTTGGACGGTCCGTATTAAGTGTCCGCTCTCTATTTCAAGTAGTTTTCATCCAATCTTCACCAAACTTGTTCACAAGTTGTATCTGGATGATGTCTAGGCCAAGCTCGAACATGGGCCCTGCCAGGTCAAAAACTAGGTCACCGGGTCACTTAGTGCGTTTTTAACATTCAGCATGGTGTCCGCTCTCTATTTCAAGTAGTTTTCATCCGATCTTCACCAAACTTTTTCACAAGTTGTATCTAGATGACGTCTAGGCTAAGTTCGAACATGGGCCCTGCCGGGTCAAAAACTAGGTCACGGGGTCACTTAGGGCGTTTTTAACATTCAGCATGGTGTCCGCTCTCTATTTCAAGTAGTTTTCATCCGATCTTCACCAAACTTTTTCACAAGTTGTATCTAGATGACGTCTAGGCTAAGTTCGAACATGGGCCCTGCCGGGTCAAAAACTAGGTCACGGGGTCACTTAGGGCGTTTTTAACATTCAGCATGGTGTCCGCTCTCTATTTCAAGTAGTTTTCATCCGATCTTCACCAAACTTGTTCACAAGATGTATCTAGATGACGTCTAGGCCAAGTTCGAACATGGGCCCTGCCGGGTCAAAAACTAGGTCACTGGGTCACTTAGTGCGTTTTTAACATTCAGCACGGTGTCCGCTGTCTATTTCAAGTAGTATTCATTCGATCTTCACCAAACTTGTTCACAAGTTGTATCTAGATGATGTCTAGGCCAAGTTCGAACATGGACCCTGCCGGGTCAAAAACTAGGTCACCGGATCACTTAGTGCGTTTTTAACATTCAGCACAGTGTCCACTCTCTACTTCAAGTAGTTTTCATCTGCTCTTCACCAAACTTGTTCACAAGTTGTATTTATATGACGTCTAGGCCAAGTTCGAACATGGGCCCTGCGGGGTCAAAAACTAGGTCACGGGGTCACTTAGTGCGATTTTAACATTCAGCATGTTGTCCGCTCTCTACTTCAAGTACTTTTCATCCGATCTTCACCAAACTTGGTCACAAAATTTATCTAGATGATCTCTAACACAAGTTTGAACATGGGCCATTCCGGGCCTAAAACTTGGTCACGGTGTCACTTTTTTAACATTCAGCATGGTGTCCCCTCTCCAATTCAAGTAGTTTACATCCGATCTTCTCCAACTTTGGTCAGAAGTTTTATGGAGATGATCTTAAGGCCAAGTTAGAACATGGGCCTTTCTGGGTCAAAAACTAGGTCAAGGGGTCACTAAATGCGTTTTAAAAATTGAGCATGGTGTCCGCTGTTTTTTGTGAAGACGACATGCAAAATATTATGTGTCAATGCGGCATGTGGGGGTATTCGTCACGTCTGTGACAAAGCTCTAGTTGCGGTTGTCGAAATGGACATATACATATAGAAATCCTACTTTCGGTTTTAAAAGCTTTACTGTTTGAAAAATAATAAATTACTTGGTAACTAGGCTATAGATTTAATGACAATTTTGCACACTTTCAAATTACATCTATATGTATTGATTAAAATGCATTTCATTTCAAGGTCAGAGGCAAAGTTTGTGGCTTTAAGCCACTGATCTTTAATAAACACAGCATATTCTGTTGATCCATTCCTATGTTCAGATTACCAGAGCACTATGTGCCCATAGTGCGCTATTGTGGTGAATCTATGTCAGGCGTTTGGCATCATATGTTGTCAACTTTTATCTTGTAACCACTCTTGAGGCCACATTTTTCATACAATCTTGATGAAACTTGGTTAGAATGTTTATCTTGACAATATACCGGTATTGGACAAACTAGGTCACTAGGTTGATTCTAAGAAAAACCATTGTACCACTCAATTATCAAGATTTTTCATTCAACACTGGTGAAACTTGGTCAGAACGCTTTTATGCCAATGGTAGGGTGGCTTATACATGTAGCAGTCAGACGGTCCGTCATCAGTCTGTCAAAACCTTGTCAAATATTTATTTCATTTTTGAGATCTGAATCTACCTGCATAACTTACGGATTAATTTCAAGTATCTTTCCAGTCCATCAATGTTTGGCAAAGTTACGGCCTTGGACTTGGAAATTTACTCTAGAAAAATAGTGTTTGGACTCTTTTTTTTTTCTAAACACTTGCAGATCTTTACCTAATTTTTGGTGTGTAAGTCTATCTACATGATTTACACATCAAGTTTGAGTTTGGTTCTGGTCCATTGATTTTTGACAAAGTCATGGATCTTTGAAATAGGAATTTTCTTTAAAATAACACTTTCTTGGAATGTTTTTCCGAGTTGCTTTAAGATACTGACCTTATTTTGGTGTATGAGTCTACCTACATGCCTTACATATCAAGTTTAAGTTTCGTTCCAGTCCTTTGATTTGTTATAAAGTTACAGGCCTGGGACTAAGCAATTTTCCCTCAAAGCTGCAGTGCGGTTTTAAAGTGCGGTAGGGTATAGTGTTTCACAAACACAGCTCTTTTTCTTGACAATATCTATTTCCAGTTTGGATCCGAGTAATGTGGATCCAAACACTAGGTCACCAGGTAAAATCTTAGAACAATCTAATAACCACTTTAGAGGCAATATTTATGGCTCAATCTTAAGGAAACTTGGTCATATAGTTTCTCTTGACATTTTCTCTGCTGAGATCGATTCTGAGTCCACACACTTGGTCACCAGGTCAAATCTTAGATAAACCTTGTTATCACTCTAGATATATGACTCAATTTTGGATAAAACTTGGTCAGAATGTTTATCTTGACAATATCTAGTCCAAGATTAAATCAGTGTCATAGTTGTCTTAACTCTAGTCCAAGATTAAATCAGTGTCATAGTTGTCTTAACTCTAGTCCAGGATTAAATCAGTGTCATAGTTGTCTTAACTCTAGTCCAAGATTGAATCAGTGTCATAGTTGTCTTAACTCTAGTCCAAGATTGAATCAGTGTCATAGTTGTCTTAACTCTTGTCCAAGATTGAATCAGTGTCATAGTTGTCTTAACTCTAGTCCAAGATTGAATCAGTGTCATAGTTGTCTTAACTCTAGTCCAAGATTGAATCAGTGTCATAGTTGTCTTAACTCTAGTCCAAGATTAAATCAGTGTCATAGTTGTCTTAACTCTAGTCCAAGATTGAATCAGTGTCATAGTTGTCTTATCTCTAGATCACCAGGTTAAAACTAAGAAAAACTTTGTCATCACTCAAGAGGCAACAATGAACATTTATGACTAATTCTTCATTAAACTTGGTCAAAACGTTCATCTTGACAATATTAAGGCGTTGTTTAAATCTTGGTCATTTGGGGTCAAAAGCTAGGATCCCCAGACAAGTCGTTGACAATTGTTATACCTTGAACTCATGTGAGTACATAAGGCCATCATGGCCACCTTGTGGAGAAACTAAGCTTAATAAAATGCTCCATATATAATTTGTGATAAAAAAGAAAAGAGTGATTTTATTAACTTGAACAAAATGATGATTTATACTGAGCATGTAAATTGATCATGTATTGCACATGGAAAAAAACATGCTAAATAATATATCGCAGGATATCACCGGTATCTGTAAAATTCTAATGTGATGTGCTGATGATTTTGGCCTTGTTATGGGAATACTGAGCTAATGTGAATGCATAAAGTGTTGTCCAAAAGTGGTGTCTAAGATTGGTATGTTGAGTATGCATAGGCTAATAGAAAAATACTTCCTTTAAACGAAAAAATTCTAAAAATCAGAAAGCGTCAGCGTGATTAGCCCCTGCAGAGTGCACAGGCTAATCTGGGAAACACTTATCGCACATGCATTAAGCCCATTTTTTCCAGAATGGGGCTCATATATATTTCCTGGATATTTTTTGCCTGCAGGTGGCAGTTGTGGGGCCACTACCTACCTTGCCCTGCAGGCCTGCAAGGACTTTGGGCTCAAGAAGGGGCAGAGATGTGTGATTCTTCTTGCGGATTCTGTCAGAAACTACATGTAAGCCTGCAAACTGATGATCAGTGCAGAGTGTGATTTGTTTGTCTGTTTCTTGTTTTTAAATATCAATATATATCATAAAAGTTTAAGAACTAGTTGGTTCCATCTATGGAAGGCTTTGTTGTGTTAAGGTATGTTATTATGTGGACTTATATAATTGTTATATTGAGGTCAAAGTTCCTGAGTGATGACTGGATTATATAATTGTTATATTTTGGTCAAAGTTCCTGAGTAATGACTGGATGATATAACTGTTATATTCAGGTCAAAGTTCATTAGTGATGACTGGATTAAATAATTGTTATAGTCAGGTCAAAGTTCCTAAGCGCAGGGCTCAACATTAACCTAAAAACCAACTTACTTAGAAAATCTACTTGCCCTGAACGTAAAGCCACTTGCCCAAACATGAAATATCACATTAACTGTAAACCATTGACTGTTAACCTCATATGTTTTAATAAAGATCAAAATGATACACCACAAAACCTTTTTTTCATTTTTGCACATTTTACAAAATTATAACAGTAATTAATTTAATTAAAGTCTAAATGTAGATTTGTGCCAGTATTTGATTATTAAACATTGCTCGTAACGATTCATCATATCTCAACCATTCAAAGTCACTTTTCCATTATGGTAAAAAGTTGCGTTTTCATTTCAATTAGCACTTTTTGGCACTTTCGGATGATTTTTCTGTGCATTTTTCATTGGATTTTGCAAACTTAAAGTTACTTGTAAAGCCGAAGCTAAATAAACTAGACATTTCTCGTCTGCTAACAGTACTGTAAACAACATTGAACATGTGAACCGTAACAAAAATGTCAATTGACGTAAAGTAAAAGATTGTTGAAAATGTATGTCGCAAAATATGACCTATGTATATACTGTTGTTGTTTTTATATAGTTATAATTTTAGTCGTTTTCTTCATGACTGAAAAAAACAACGATGTTATTTGTAACTGAATAGTAATGAAAAAGATAAACACAATAACATTTGAAAGCCGATGTTTGGAATCCCAAGCCATTTATGGTGTTTCTAAAAATAAGTTTGGAAATGCAAGCGCACCATGCTTAGTTAGTTCGGACTTCCGCAAACAACAATCGCCGAGATAAATTCGTGCATTAGGCACGTTTTTCTTTGTTCTTTTTTGCACTTGCCCGGGCGGACAACTAGATTATAAAATAACTTGCCCGGACCCAACTTTTACTTGCCAGGGGCAATCGGACAACCGTTAATGTTGAGCCCTGGAGCGATGACTCGATTATTGAATTGTGATAGTTTGGTCTTAGTTCCTGAGTGATGACTCGATTTTATAATTGATATATTCAGGTCGAAGTTCCTAAGCGATGACTGGATGAGCCAGAGGAACTTTTTGAAGATGGACCAGCAGATTGGGGACTCCAGCACCTGGTAAGGAGACCTCAATACTTCTAATAGGATCGGTATTTACCATATGAATGAAAACTGAACAGTGAACACAATCAAACATAATTAAAACAAAAAGGTCAAGGGCACTTCTGTGCTCAGCTGAGACGCGAAGGAACTAAACTATTAACAGAAGGTTCCTTAAATTTATATACTTAAAAAGCTTGTGAACACTCTCAAAGTCACATTTTTTGGCCAATCATCATGAAACTTTGTCAAAACTATGGTTTTATTGATATGTCAGATGGGTTTTAAAATGGTCGTGATCAGTGGAAAAACATTGCTGCCAGGGACTTGGGCAGTTTTCTCTATAAGTATGTAAGAAGCATTTTCCTTTTATATACATGTATACATTTTTAAAAAATCTGGGTATTAAAAACATGGCTGCCAGGGTGGGTGGGGTAATTTTCTATATAGGCCTATTGTGAATTCTTTGGAACACCCTATTAACTCAGCTGTTTTTGGAGAAAACCCGAGGTATTGTCATAGCCAGGTCGTCATCCGCTGTCAGCCGTCCGCCGTAGGCGTCGTGCTGAAACCTTAACATTGGCTCTAAAATCAAAGTGCTTCCACCTACAACTTTGAAACTTCATATGTAGATGCACCTTGATGAGTTCTACACACCACACCCAACTAGGTCAAAGGTCAAGATCACTGTGACCTCTAAAAAAAAATCTGACAAGCTTTCGCAGCCAAGCTTGGCACCCGTTATGCTGTGCTCTTGTTTTTAAAGTCAGTCTTCTCATACCAATAATTTGAAATATTTGCTGAAGAGTTTTAATCTTTGTTTCTTTTCATCTTAGTTTCTCAGGTGAGCGACCCAGGGCCCTTTTGGGCCTCTTGTTTAAGTGATCCATGCGTTTTCTTGTGACAAATATATTATTTAACTGCTATTAAACAACTTACTATGACCATATAGGAGCATGCAGCCATAGGTTGGGCTTATCATGGACTGATATCATTAAAGACTATCATTTAGTTTATTGTAATTGCAAAACATAAAGTTTGAAATGTTTAGATTTTTCAATGTGAATGTGTTTTCTAAATTCTATTTTTCTGCTCTGTTGTATCAGTGATGCTAATTGGTAATGTTTATAGTGGAGTGTAACCTCTTTTTTGTAGACATTTGAGTGGTGTGCTTGGTTGGTGTGTTTTAATCACTTCAATACACCTTTAGTAACCCCTGAACCATTTACCACTTAGATACTGTAAGCACTTCGAGGTGTTTGTGGTCCTTTCTTTGTAGTCTGAGTTTTAAAGCTTTCATTTCCAACCCAAAGATACTGATGAGCAGCAAACTGCATAAAACCTGAACAGACTGCCAGTGACTTAAAGGTTGTTCTGGTTTTATGCTATTTGCATATTGCCATCTTTAATGTGCTTCTTAGCCGTAGAGGGTTAATTATTGGTTCAACCTCCATGTGTGTTTAATGATTTCCCCTTTTAGGAAGCAAAAGTGTATTACTTAGCACCTGTCAGTTGATTGATAGGTCGGTCTGTTTCTGCATGATGTCTCTTAGGAGAAATTAAATATGCATAATAGTCATTTTAGGTACTGTACTACCCATATAAAACATATGACAATAGTAACTTCATTTCCAAGTTATATCTTTCTGACATTTATTATTGCTATTTATAATTGATTTCAACAATTCTTCCACTTTTGTATCAAAGTTTACAAAATTTCTCTATATGTTGTAATGTATGTTCTCTGTCGCTAAAACAGTAATGTTGGATTTTTATGTCCCCCACTATAGTAGTGGGGGACATATTGTTTTTGCCCTGTCTGTTGGTTGGTTGGTCTGTTGGTTGGTTTGCGCCAACTTTAACATTTGCAATAACTTTTGCAATATTAAAGATAGGAACTTGATATTTGGCATGCATATGTATCTCATGGAGCTGCACATTTTGAGTGGTGAAAGGTCAAGGTCATCCTTCAAGGTAAAAGGTCAAATATATGGGTCAAAATCGCTCATTTAATGTACACTTTTGCAGTATTTCAATATTCAAGATAGCAACTTCATATTTGGCATGCATGTGTATCTCATGGAGCTGCACAATTTGAGTGGTGAAAGGTCAAGGTCATCCTTCAAGGTCAGATGTCAAATATAACTGTGGCCAAAATCGCTCATTTTATGAGTACTTTTGCAATATTGAAGATAGCAACTTGATATTTGGCATGCATGTGTATCTCATGGAGCTGCACATTTTGAGTGGTAAAAGGTCAAGGTCATCCTTCAAGGTCAGAGGTCAAATATATGTGGCCCAAATCGCTAATTTTATGCATACTTTTGCAATATTGAAGATAGCAACTTGATATTTGGCATGCATGTGTATCTAATGGAGCTGCATATTTTTAGTGGTGAAAGTTCAAGGTCAAGGTCATCCTTCAAGGTCAAATATATGGGTCGAAATTGCTCATGTAATGTCACTTCTGCATAATTGAAGCTAGCAATTTTATATTTGAAATGCATGTGTATCTCATAGAGCTGCACATTTTGAGTGGTAAAGGGTCAAGGTCAAGGTCATCCTATAAGGTCAAACGTCATATAGGGGGACATTGTGTTTCACAAACACATCTTGTTTAAGTTTAGCCTTCTTGGAAATTTTTGAAAAAATGGGCTTAATGCATGATTGTGTGAAAAGTTTTGTTCCAGATTATCCTGTGCAGTCCACACTGGCTAATCAGGGACAACACTGCAGTCCACACAGGCTAATCAGGGACAACACTGCAGTCCACACAGGCTAATCAGGGACAACAATGCAGTCCACACAGGCTAATCAGGGACAACACTTTCCACTTAATGGTATTTTTTGTAAAAAAGGAAGTCTCTTCTTAGCAAAAATATAGTTCATGCAGAAAGTGTTTACCTGATTAGCCTGTGCAGACTGCACAGGCTATCCTGGGACGACACTTTAGAGACATATGTTCAGCCCAGTTGTCCCAGAATTAGACTGAATTACTGGCATTGCTTGCTATTCCTGTCATCTCCTCCAACACTCAGCACAGTTGATTATTTGTTTCATTATCCAAACTTGTAATAATTTTTTGGGGTAATATTTTTTTAGCTCACCTGATTGCTCAGGTGAGCTTTTGTGACCGGTCTTTGTCCCTTGTATGTCCGTCCGTCCGTTAACATTTGCTTGTAAACACTCTAGAGGCCAAATTTCTTGTCCCATCTTCATGAAATGTGGTCAGAAGCTTTGTTCCAATGAAAGCTCGGCCGAGTTCGAAACTGGGTTGTGCCTGGTCAAAAACTAGGTCGAAAAAAATAAAAACCTTGTAAACACTGTAGAAGTCACATTTCATGCCCAATCTTTATGTAACTTTGTCAAAAATGTTTGTCTTAATGCTATCTTGGTTGAGTTCAAAAGTGGTTCCTATCCGTTGAAAAACATGTCTGCCAGCGGGCGGGGCAGTTTTCCTTATTAGGCTATAGAGAAACCGTGTTAACACTCTAGAAGTCACAATTTTTGCCCAATCATCATGAAAGTTGGTCAAAACATTGGTTCAATTGATGTCTCAGACGAGTTCGAAAACGGTCAAGATCGGTGAAAAAACATGGCCGCCAGTTGGCGGGGCATTTTTCTCTATATGTATATAGTGGCAGTTTTCCCAATTAGGCTATAGAGAAACCTTGTAAACACTCTAGAAGTCACAATTTTTGCCCAATCATCATGAAAGTTGGTCAAAACATTGGTTTTATTGATATCTTGGACAAGTTTGAAAATGGTTGGGATCGGTGAAAAAACATGGCCACCAGTGGGCGGGGCATTTTTCTCTAAATGTATATAGTGAAACACAGTAGAAGTCACATTTTTTGCCCAATTTTCATGAAATTTGCTCAGAACATTTGTTTCCTTAATACAAGAGTTGAGTTCAAAAATGGTTCCGGTCAGTTGAATAACATGGCTGCTGGGAGGGGGGCAGTTTTCTCATTATGAAGAAGAAGGGGTATATTGTTTTGCTCATGTTGGTCTGTCCGTCCACCAGATGGTTTCCAGATGATAACTCAAGAGCGCTTATGGACAGGATCATGAAACTTCATAGGTACATTGATCATGACTTGCAGATGACTCGTATTGATTTTCAGATCACTTGATCAAAGGTCAAGGTCACAATGACCCGAAATAGTAAAATGGTTTCCAGATGATAACTCTAGAACACTTATGCCTAGGATCATGGAACTTCATAAGTACATTGATCATGACTAGAAGATGACCCCTATTGATTTTCAGGTCATGAGGTCAAAGGTCAAGGTCATGTTGACCTGAAATAGGAAAATGGTTTCTGGATGATAACTCAAGAACGCTTATGCCTAGGTTAATGAAACTTCATAGGTATATTGATCTTGACTCGCAGATGACCCCTATTGATTATCAGGTCACTAGGTCAAAGGTCAAGGTCACAGTGCCAAAAAACGTATTCACACAATGGCTGTCAAGGTCACGGTGACTCAACTTAGAAAATGGTTTCTGGATGATTACTCAAGAATGCTTACTCCTAGGATCATGAAACTTTACAGGTACATTGATCATGACTCGCAGATGTAATAGTGATGAAACTTGACCAGGATGTTTGTCTGGACAATATCTAGGTCAAGTTTGACATTTGGTAAAGATTGAATGAACGGACTCCTCTCAGGTGAGCGAACTAGGGCCATCTTGGCCGTCTTGTTTTATTAAGTACCATCTATGTCTTTCTCAACAGCAATTCCACTGTTATGAATCTTAAAGCACTGTTAGAATATTTAATAAAGATGACTACTAGATTAAAACATAGGAAATAGATCATGATTTGAGTGCAAGAATACCTGACTAGATTAAGTGTCGTTTAGATTTGTTTATAAAAGGTTATGCCATCAACTTTCAAAGTAAATGTTACAACAATGTTGGTTAACCTGGGATAAGTGGGACATTATTGGCTCAGATAAAGAACTGTTCAGATCTTACAATAGTCCTTAGGTTACTCTCTCTGTGATAGTATACAACAACACACTTTCGGCCTAAACTAGATTTATGATAAAAAGAGAATTTTAAAAAACTACATAAAAACAGATAGTGTTGTCCAAGATAAGCCTGTGCGGACTGCACAGGCTAAACTGTAACAACTCTTTAGGCTTATTCTGTAAGCCCAGTTTTCTCAGAACGTGGCTCATTTGATTGCAGGTGGTGGAAGCTGTCCGTGAGCGCCCTTAAGCTGCAGAGCCCTATCACAGTGACCCCTAACGTGACGATAAGTGAAACCCTGGAGCTGCTGACCCGGGAGGGCTTTGACCAGGTGCCCGTAGTCGATAAGGATGGGTAGGTCACAGGATGAAGGTTTTTGGTACTAAAGCTTCTCACCTAGGGGACCTTGGTTCAATCCCTGTTCCCAGAAAAATGTGAGTTTGGTTGGTGGTCAGCACACATGACATGTGGGATGTCCTTCGGGTACTCTGTCTCCCCTCCCCCCCCCCATAACAAAATTAAAAGTATGTTTCATGAAAAAAACTAAACACATAATAGCTGAAAATTGCAGCTATAATGCGTCCCAACTTTCGTAACTCAAAAAAGTTAATTAGGTAGGATTACTGGACCACACATCTGCTCTACTAAATAAAAATAGCCTTAGGCGCGAAGAGACCTAGTTAACTCTAAAATACATTCACTCAGGATGTCAGTCACAGGCTGGTCAGACCCTATCTGAGGCTTGCCTGGCTCAAAATCAGATTTAATTCATCTGCCACAGTGGAATGCATCAGACCATTCAGGATGTCACTTTCCTCTTTTGCGATTTTTTCTGTCCCAACAAAAACTTTGGAACATAAATCTAGTTTATAGGGGTTTGATTTCTTTCTCCTTATATTTGATATCCTCCTTTTGAGTGTCAAGATGGCTTCACAAGTACTTTTAAACTTAAGTGAATCCGTTTCTTGTATTGCATAACTAAATGATGAAGTTATTCAAATGAAGCTTCATATAATGATAGCAGGATTAAGGAAAAGTACAGAGTACAAGAACTCTCACACCAAGATTACCGGTACACAATCATTGCCCTTTATTATAATGTAAAATATGGCAATAATAAAGACAATTATTAGATCGCCCTCAAGAGACAAGAATGAAAGCATAAACAATGCGTTGTTTTTAATATATATATTTTTTTTAATCAAACGTCTGCTTATTATCCAATAGGATGCAATTTTAAAATGGCAAATTAGTCATATCACCATATATTTTATATTCAAATTCTTACTTTAAAAATCTGAAAAAGTACATACATATTTTAACAAAGTACTAGTAATATTGTGATGTATTTGCAGGGCTGTACAGGGCATGGTAACCGTTGGAAACATGATGTCCAAGGTTGTGCGTGCAAAACTGCAGAAGTCTGACCCAGTTTCCAAGGCCATGTACAAGCAATTTAAACAGGTATGGTGTAACATGAAACTAGGTTGATGCAGTAGTCTTATATGGTGATCTTATAGTAATAACCAATGGAAAGTTTGCTGTTAAAATTCTATTAGACGAAATCGTGTTTGCATGGTTTCAAGAAAACTTAAAAATTGTACAAAATAATTATTAGGAATATTAGTTTTGAAAAAAATGGTTTGAACTGTTCACTTGTTTTCATTCAAATCAAATTTAAATGAAGATCAGACATTATATAATACAAATCACATAAAAAAAATGTATCATGAACACGACTGTTAATCATGGGTAATATACAATTGCAAACAATTCCCATTTGATCAACATAATTAGAAAAAAAATATTAATACTAGTAGCCAAAATGGTCCCTGTTTAGCAAAACTAAAACTATGTTCTGGTTGTATTGTTAGATTTTTTTCATGGTTTCATAGTATTTGTAAATTGTAAATTACACTTAAGTTGATGTAAAATCTAGAGTTGTTCTTGGAAAACTGGGCTTAATGCATATGCTTAAAGTGTAGTCTGCACAGGCTATATTAGGGATGACTCTATCTGGTTTTAAGCAATTTTTTATTTAAATAAAGTCCAGGAAAAACCATGATAGATTATCTCAGGCTAGTCAGGGATGACATGCACATGCATTAAGCCCAATTTTCCAAGACCACAGCTCAATGATAGTGTATGCACGTTTGTGTTTGCTTGTATGACCAGGTGCAGATGGACACGTCCCTAGGTCAGCTGTCCCGTATGCTGGATACAGACCACTTTGTCCTTGTGGTGCATGGACAGAAGCAGTGTAAGTATTGGGTATAACTCCATCACATTAAAGCAAGAATACATGTATAAGCCTCTTTTTGGGTAAATGGGGTTTAATTTTGTCTTGTTCTGGGAAAACTGGGCTTAATTCATGTGCGTAAAGTGTTGTCCCAGATTAGCCTGTGCAGTACGCACAGGCTAATCAGGGACGACACTTTCCGCTTTTATGGTATTTTAAGTTTGAAGGAAGTCCCTTCTCACCGAAAATCAAGTTTAAGCGGAAAGTGTCATCCCTGATTAGCCTGTGCGGACTGCACAGGCTAATCTGGGACGACACTTTACGCACATGAATTTAGCCCAGTTTTCTCAGAACAAGACACAATTCATTAAACAACGTTTTTCCAGAGCGAGGCTCATAAATATTTATATCAATGACATAAATAGATTAGATCAGTTAAACTTACAATACCAGTTCCTTCTTCATTGTCACTATATTTCTATATTTATACCCCCACAAAGGAGGTTTACAGGGGTATATATGAGTGAGCTTGTCTCTCTGTCTGTCCTGTCGGTCAGTCCGTATTCTGTGTCCGCTCTCTAATTCAAGTTGTTTTCTTTGATCTTCACCAAACTTGGTCAGATGTTGTATCTAGATGATGTCTAGGTCACGTTCGAATATGGGTCATGCCGGTTCAAAAACTAGGTCATGGGGTCACGTAGTGCGTTTTAAACATTGAGCATAGTGTCCGCTCTTTAATTCAAGTAGATTTCATCCGAGCTTCACCAAACTTGGTCAGAAGTTGTATCTAGTATAGTTTGGTTATTGATATTCCACCTTTTAAGTGTCCTGCTTGTTTATCTCTCACCAGGTATTTTTCTACAATTTAATAATGAAGGTCCTATCTATAATGGTTCAACCCTTTACCACTTAGATACGTATTTTCACCCATGTGTAGTCCCTTAAAAAGTGATATTTAATTAAAGACCTTTCTTACTAGATTTAAGTTTTTAAGGCTTCATCTCCAAACCTTAGATACGGATTAGCAGCAAACATCATAAAACCTGAACAGACTGCGAGTTACTCGCAGGCTGTTCTGGTTTTATGCTGTTTGCAAAAGCCATTTTCGCTTTGCTTCTTATGGGGGAAAGGATTAAACAAGTTATACTTTTGTTCTTCATGTTGCAATTCATAAAACATGAGCTGAGTCATGCAAAAATAAGTCTTATGCCATATGACATGAACAGATGCATATTTTACTAACCTTTTCCTGATCGGAAGCAAACTGAAAATGCCAATATGGATCCAGCATGAAACCAGAACAGCCTTCTAGTAACTCTGTTCAGGTTGTATGCTGTTTGCTGCTCATCAGCATCTTAGGGTTGGAAATTAAAGTTTAAAACTTGAATCCAGAAAGAAAAGTTTTAAAATTAATTAGATTAACAAAGGCACTACAAATTTGTCAAAGAGAATATGTTTGTGGTAAAGGGTTAACATAGGTTTTTATAACTTCATGTCCAGACGAGGGAAGCTCCAAGACAGTTCAGAGGCAGATGATCTTTGGTGTTGCTACCAGAATTGACCTGATTAACTTCATCACGGAGAATGCTCCAATAAACGCAGAAAATTAAACTGTTGCAGCAAATCTGTCACAAATGTTTTAACACAAAATGTAAACCTCAATATAGATACTAGTATACATGTATAGATATATAGATATGTAGATATATATGGGCTTTTTTCATGACTGTGGTGTTAGGATGGGTTTTATCACACAAGTTGATCGTGTGACGTTGTATTCCATGGAGTCCGAAGGAAAAACCACAACAATGTTATATACCACTTATATTATATTATTATATATTATCTTCTTATGATGAAAAAACTTATTACAAGTAGCAAATGCAACAAATAATGTATAAATTCTGATCACAAAATTTACATAAGACCTATGCAAATATTGACGTGATACCATGACATGCTATCATGACATCATTATGACGTGTACATGAATGACATGATACAAAAATCTGTTTGTTCTAGCCATTTTATATGGAAATGGATTTCACACTTAGGAATGCAATCCTGATCTGGTCTTCTGTATTTGATACCAAAAATACACTAGTATTTCAGAAAGGATTCTTTAGGTGTAAAATGAATATAAGTTATCATAAAAGAAATCTCTCAAACACAATATATATGTAATGTATATCAATGTATTTTGCTCAAATTGTCTTACCTGATAGATTTAAGCCTGTTTTTTCTTGTGGAGTTTTTTAGTAATCATTTTTTGATTGCCGATGTGGATTCTTATTATTCACACTGCATGACGTATATATTGATGTTCATTTTGAGTCTGTGTTTTTATTGAACTGTTATTTTTAGGTAATATTGATGTTTAATGTTTTATCTTAATGTTTCATGGTTTTTTCATATAATTTGATTTCATACATGTTTGTAGTAATGATGATCTGTTAAGCTTTTAACAACATGTCTTATATCATTTTGAAGTAATTAAAAACAAAGTTGCAGAATGCTTATATGAGTCATGTTGTGGGAAAAGCAGGCTTAATGTATCCCATATAAGCCTGGCTAGTGCTTCATCATTGTAAAGGCTTAATGTATCCCAGATAAGCCTGGCTAGTGCTTCATCATTATCAAATTTGTGTGTAAGAATTCAACTTAAAAATCAGGATAAATGCTGTTAAGTAAAAAAACAAAAACATTGACACAGCACCTTGTTTGTTTTTCTCTTATCTTAAATTGTTTTGTCTTTCATTCTTTTTAGTTGGAATCTCTTTCTTGTTAATGAGGTATTATTATTATTTGATAAAATATTGTGAAGGATCATATTGATGTAGTTTGTTTTTGGAAATAAATATATCAGCTGGTTTACAGGGTTAGATGGCTGTTATGTTTATTCTATCCCCAATGTACACCCCAACCAAAAAGAATATGAGCCACGGTCTGTGAAAACTGGGCTTAATGCATATGTGTCCAAGACTACACTTTCTGTTTTAGTGTATTTTCCTTTAGAAGAGACTCCTTTATACCAAATACTCCATAAAAGTGGAAAGTGGCGTCAGTAATAAGCACAGGCTAATTAACGGGCAATACTTCAAGCACATGCATTAAGCCCGATGTATACCAGTGCGTGTCTCAAATTATATATAACACAACTTTTTTGTTGGCGTATACAAATTAGTGTTATAGCGCATTCTATGTAAGCAAATTTTTAGTTTTATTCATTACCAAGAGATATGTCCCCACAAGTGCAAGAAAAGTTCTGTAAATACAATTTACAAGATTGGGCTGTTTTATTGAAATCGCTTTAATATTTATGTGACTGCAACTCCTGCATACGGCTTGTTTGGTTATCCATTTTGGCCACAATTGTATAATCTAATTCAGGGAATCAAAACTTGTGGAGACGTAATATGGCTTACTAAATTCTATGATTGTTACTGGAATGGTAAAAAACATTACCATTGTATAGATCAATCAAATAAATACATTTCTATTGATGAAGGTATGGTAAAAAATAATGTGAACAAGTAACGAGTCAAATATGCAAGCAAGTGGGTGTTTCCTCTTATAATATAGAGCATACTTCATTTACTTCCCATTACGAAAACAAATGGAAAAAGGTAGGATGTGACTTTACATCATTTAAACAAGTTAGATTTTACAGAAATACTGTGCACTTGGTGATGAATAAAGAAAACTTCAGTATTCAGAATAGTGCACTATGTAAGACTGGAAGTTATGTTGTGTACCTATAAAAGCCTTGTCCTTGGTTATGTTGTTTTAAGATACTTCAAGACTCGTGTGGTACTAATAAGTTTTAATTTAATAAGAGTTAAAATTTCCAAACAATCTTGACCATTGATGCATCCATTCCACATCAGTAAGTCAGTTGTACTAACTTAATTCCAGAGACGCAGATATCTACGTCTCTGCTTAATTCATAGTGCTATGCTAATGGACATCTTATTACATATTTTTTCTCAATGTAATTTTTCTGGATAAAAGACGGTCCAGTTCTCCTATTCAAGCAAGATAGTGGTTTTTGTCTATGTTTATTGTTAGCGTCTCGCATTCACGTAAATAAACGATTATTTTTGTATGTATTTTTCGAGATTCATTATAACACATTTTGCACGAGGAGCTGTTGATTTACAGACGTTTCGCGCCCAAGTCTTTTCGCACCCTAGTTATTTCGCCCCCAAGACGTTTCCGCCCTGGTCGTTTCGCACCTGGTCGTTTCGCCCCCATACTAGCGGAACAATAGTTGTTGAGTAGTTTAATTGATGACCATTATATAATTTTAAATAAGAGGATATTTATCACGTCAATGACTAAACTTATAGTCTAGACTATAGAGTAGTAACAAAAAACTAAAAAGAGATATTTTTTCTGACCTATTTATTCATTTGACATACAATAACGTAGAATAACAGTGTAAAACAACGTGATGAACACATACGATATTTCAGTAGTTTAGTTACATAAAACGACAATGAAAGCATTCTTTATTTATATATTTTATGAACTACATAAACACAACAGCGTATAAGCAACACAAAGAAAAGTCCGTAGAGTCTATTTGTTTATTTATTTGGCATAAAATAACGTAGAATAACAGTGGCGTAAAACATCACGATGAACACGATAATTCAGTAGTTTAGTTACATAAAACGATTTAGAAAAGGAGATGGGCAATTCTTCACAATGAAATTAGATTACATCCGTTAAAGTCATGCAAGTGAGTTCAGTATAAGAACATGTAATCATGTAACTTCGAAACACAATGAGCAGTCACTATGACCAATTTGATTGTGTTAGTCACTGAGAGATATAGTTTTGTTCTCTACATGAAGATAAAAAAATAGGCTTGTATTACTCTACAGCTAACTTAAAATTTTAATGTTATATGTTTTTAAGTAACATTAATGATTAATTTCTTGCTCCTGTGTCTGCCTTGAAAAGAAAACAAGACTTTAAACAGCATCTGAATTAATGTGACAATATGAATTAAAAATGCATATTTTTCAAGTATTATTTATGTTATAAATACATGTTTTAATATATATTTCATGTTTTTTTTCTGACATTTTAATGCAACTTGTGTCACTTAATTAACATTTTTTAGTAGTTTAGTTACATAAAACGACAATAAAAGCATTCTTTATTTATATAGTTTATAAACATGACAACACGAAGAAATGTCCGTAGGGTCTATTTGAACACATTCGATATTTCAGTAGTTTTCAGCGTACATCACTCCATATCTGGCGGTCCGTATAGTTTTCCGCAAGCACGCAGGTAGTGAGTGGTCGTCAGTTCACCCGCAGAGTATTTTTCAAATAAATCCTTGACTTTTTGGGAGAGGTGTCTGTACTGACGGCCTCTATTTGTGCCGTCATTGCTGCCGGATGCTATCAGGGTTGCGTGCCGCTGTGCATGCTGGCACTCACTGAGCAGCACAGGTACTAATCTGTAAAATGACAGACCGCGGTGACCAGCTCTCGAGTTCAGACGATGGTGATATCCTGAAATGTATATAAGGAACTATTAAAACTGACAAATATCTATGAAAATGTAATGTATGTTATTGTTTGTTCACTGTATATATAAATTACGTAGAATATAATTATTTGGCGAAAAGAAATAGACAGTTGAAGTAGTATTAAATAATGCAAATTATACTGCATATAAGGCAATGTTAAGATAAGCTGTCCGCATTGAATGGCATGTTCATAACACCTGTTCATACTGTTAATCAAATATCAATTTAGGGAGCACTTTAAAAGAAAACTGATTTGTTTATTTATTGACAATCGAAGGCGGGTGTCAGTAATTGATTGTTGCCTAAGCACCACTTTGTGCGTAAGCTGTCAAGTTAATCAATGGAACTTATCGCAATTAAGATGTTTAATTATGTCTTACGACTTTAACAGAGAGTTTCAAGGTTTATTGTCTCGTCCATGACATGTACAATATAATAAATAATAATACATAAAATAATTATTATTTCCATTTACAAAGTCATTTTTAATTGAATTTAATAAATAGTAATACTAATAGAATATCACGCATACAAGAAACCAACTGTTTTATTTCCATACATTGTATTGTATTAAATATGAAATTGCACTACATGAATATTTTTTGGAATATAATAGAACAGAACACATAGTTTATTCGAGTATACATAGCACATAATAATAAATTACAGCAAAGCACATTTATAAACTGAATGAGTCGTAATTATTTACATTACAATATATAGCAGCACTGTTATTCTTTTAATACAGATCTCCAAATGTTTTCACATTTCGTTTCCTACAAATGGTAAGCGCTATAGCTACCATAACTAACACCTGTTTTATCACAATAACATAATGAGGGAATGAAATACATTGTTAATTTAAGACTCGTGCTATTTAAATTTACGGTCAATTGCCTCATATATATCTATATAATCCGCTTATAAAAGATACTCATATCAAATTGATTGGATTGTGATTATCAAGTCAATTAAAAAAATATCTTTGATTTTGTATGAGTAACTAACTATTATTCAACTGACTCACCTGTTTTGCACGTTCGATGCTGCCAACCCGAGCATGAATCACATTGGACCGCGTGTTGCCGAGGACGTACTTCAGTCCTGCATCTTATGCATGGAAAATCCATGTTGCACACTACTCCCGTTCACAACTATTAAACTATCACAGTTTCAAAGACTATAATGTTACACTTTATACGACAAAATGTTGAATGTTATAAAAAAAAATCACTATTAAAAAATCCTGTTTTTATAGGCCCGACACTAGATCTATGCACTGGTCTGACTTTTTGACTGCATTCATTTTACATTAATATATATACTTATGCTAATTGCTTTTATCACCTACCCTTTGTCGGATTAATGCGTGATATACTTACATTATTGAATATAATGGTCACCAATTAAACTACTCAACACCTAGAGTTCCACTAATATACTTACATTATTGATTCAGGGTACTTTCTTTGATGATAATATAATGGTCACCAATTAAACTACTCAACACCTAGTCCCTGGTCGTTTCGCACCTAATATGGGGGGCGAAACGACCAGGTGCGAAACGACCAGGGCGGAAACGTCTTGGGGGCGAAACATCCGAGGACCGAGCTGTTGACTCGCGGACGAGGGATTAATGAAGTACGCCGCATAAGTAACATTTGCAAGCGTCTAGTGAACATGAACAAATGAGCGTCTGTTCACCAAGTTGATTTCTGGATAGACGAGGAAGTTAAATTCTACATGCAAAGCAAAGTAAGTATTTTTGCAGGAATGACAGCTGAATATGGTTTTATCAAATAATATTATATAATCAGAAAACATGGAGGATACGAAGACGTCTAAATAGCAATGATTCTTAGTAAAGTAAAGCTAATTGACTTAGTTGCAACTTGACTTGCATCTTTAAATTTTGTTCTTAAACTAAAAAAAATCTACAGAGCAGTAGCTTGAGCAGATACAAGCACCTCCTTTAAATCTACAAAGTGCAATAATAATCAATAATCAAATCAATATTAATAATCAATTACAGGCCAACTGGTTTTTGAGGCAAGTTTGTGTCGCGATACCAAACTAAAGCGGGATTAGTGGAAAGATGTGTGGTGCACTGGTTAGCTCAGTCGGGAGAACACTCGCCTTATAAGGGAGGTGTCTCTGGTTCGGATCCTGAACTGGCTGTACAATTTTCTCACTGTTTGACAATTCAGCCAGCCAAATGTCACAGGGTGAGTAAATTGTGCGGCCAGTCCAGGACTTGAACCCAGGACATCTTGCTGACAGGGCAAGGGCTCTCCCTACTGAGCTCACCGGGCTGCCACACAAGTTCTCCACTAACTTGACCAAGTTCAGACCGTGACATACACTCTCACTTGAATATGTGTTTTTCCTCGAATACAGGGATTCGGCGTGATATATAATTAACCATGTGCCTCCGTAGGAGTATACCCAGGTAACGTCACGGCCCCATGTTGGGCGCCATTGTCGTCCCTTCCTAGCTAAGCCTATGCGTTCGGGTAATTGACAGCAAGTGATGGTTCATTTCTCTGATAGATTTGGATAGGATTTATAAATAATTAACTGTACAGAGTCAGGTTCGGTGTTCTCCATAAAAATTGTACTAACCAGTTAGATTTTAGTTGCAGTTAGATTTCAGTTGCCAGAAACTTGAGTACTAAAATTGTTGTTTTATGCACGATTTCAAAGAAAATATCTTGGGTGAAAGCAGCCAGCACCTAGATTAAAGTGACAAACCTTATAAAGAAAAAATGCACAAGAATCTGAATATACAATGATAAACTAACATAAATTAAATCATGTTTGCCTTTTTCATTTTCCGGATGATAATCATGAAAAAGGTTTTCACTTTGCGAGTAGACTGACCACCATGTTGCAAATGCTTGTTTCTGTGACATACATTCACTGTTTAGATTTCATTTCAATATTAATTTGTTTGTTTGTCTGAAAACATAGTCTCCCTTGTTAATGGTTACTGCAGGTTCACATTCTCTTAAACTTTACCTCCACAGTAATGGTTTTTCATGAAGGACATTGATGTATAAAAAACACTGCAAATATCTCTTTAACAATTTTTCGAGTGTTTGATCTCAATATGCTGTTATAATCAGAAAGTTTAAACATAGTATCATTGCATAGCATCTCGTAGATTAAAAATGCTTGTTATCCCCGCCAACAAAATTTTCGGAGGGGATATAGAAATAGTCTCCGTCCGTCTCTCCGTCTGTGCGTCTGTCTGTCCGTCTGTCCGAAACTTTGTCCGGAGCATAACTCTAAAACTACTGAAGGGATTTACTTGAAGCTTGAAATATAAACAGATGGCAACTAGGAGAAGTGCAGTGACCAAGAACCATAACTTTATCTTCCTTACTTTTTGAATTATCTCCCCTTTTATATAATTTTAAAGTAAATTTTTGTCCGGAGCATAACTCTAAAACTACTGAAGGGATTTACTTGAAACTTGAAATATAAACAGATGGCAACTAGAAGAAGTGAAGTGACCAAGAACCATAACTCTATCTAGCTTAGTTTGTGAATTATCTCCCCTTTTATATAATGTCAAAGTAAATTTTTGTCCGAAGCATAACTCTAAATCTACTGAAGGGATTTACTTGAAACTTGAAATATAAACAGATGGCAAGTAGGAGAAGTGCAGTGACTAAGAACCATAACTCTATCTACCTTAGTTTTTGAATTATCTCCCTTTATTCCATTTATAAGTAAATTTTTGTCCGGAGCATAACTCAATATCTACTGAAGGGATTTACTTGAAACTAGAAATATAAACAGATGGCAACTAGGAAAAGTGCAGTGAACATGAACCATAACTCTATGGGCCATAGTTTTTTAATTACCTCCCTTTTTTCATTTCCATATATTTTATTCTCTACAACATAACTCCAACACTATATAACTTATTGATCCTTGATATATAAATAGTTGACACAGGTGCACTGTTTTACAAATATTATTCTTCTCTCTAAAACAAATGTTCTCATACAAGCAAACACATTTCGGCGGGGATTTGGCACTACTGTGACAAGCTCTTGTTAAACATTAGTTCATTCTTCCACAAACCATATCTTAATTTACCCAAATTAAGCTTAATCTGTGACCAATAAGAAATGTTCAGTAAATGTTCCTTTTCCAGATTGTTTCCATATTAATACATATAACCATATACATGCACTCCACCATTCAAATACAACTATTTATGGTATATGCCAGAACGTTGCCAGCAGTTCACCAAAAATTCTTCCGTTGTATTTTGTTGTTGATGATTGTCTGAAAAATGTTCTGTATGCTAAAAAAACACTAATAATACAATTACACAATTTCCTGATTAGTTGAGTGCTTTTTGTTTAATTTTTGCTCACCTGAGCACAACATGCTAGTGGTCAGCTGTTATCTCGCCTTTTGTCTGTCGTTTTGTGTCAGTCATCATCCTTGTTAACACTCTATCTGCCACATTTATTGTCCATTCTTCATGTTAATTTGTCAGAACATTTGTCCTATAGATATCACAGTAAATTATGAACTGTGTTGTGTGGGTCAAAACCTAGGTCATTAGGTCAAAAAAGGCAATCGAAAATAAATACCAAGATTCTCATCCAAATTTTGGGGAAAATTGGGTGGGGGGGGGGGGGGGGGTGGGGGGGTTTATTTATTATTTTTTATTTTTCATTTTATGTGTCGGACCTATATATAAGTAATGAAATATTCACAAACTTGTGAACTTGAACTTGGAAAGATGTGTGGTGCACTGGTTAGCTCAGTCGGGAGAACACTCGCCTTATAAGGGAGGTGTCTCTGGTTCGGATCCTGAACTGGCTGTACAATTTTCTCACTGTTTGACAATTCGGCCAGCCAAATGTCACAGGGTGAGTAAATTGTGCGGCCAGTCCAGGACTTGAACCCAGGACATCTTGCTGACAGGGCAAGGGCTCTCCCTACTGAGCTCACCGGGCTGCCACACAAGTTCTCCACTAACTTGACCAAGTTCAGACCGTGACATACACTCTCACTTGAATATGTGTTTTTCCTCGAATACAGGGATTCGGCGTGATATATAATTAACCATGTGCCTCCGTAGGAGTATACCCAGGTAACGTCACGGCCCCATGTTGGGCGCCATTGTCGTCCCTTCCTAGCTAAGCCTATGCGTTCGGGTAATTGACAGCAAGTGATGGTTCATTTCTCTGATAGATTTGGATAGGATTAATAAATAATTAACTGTACAGAGTCAGGTTCGGTGTTCTCCATAAAAATTGTACTAACCAGTTAGATTTTAGTTGCAGTTAGATTTTAGTTGCCAGAAACTTGAGTACTAAAATTGTTGTTTTATGCACGATTTCAAAGAAAATATCTTGGGTGAAAGCAGCCAGCACCTAGATTAAAGTGACAAACCTTATAAAGAAAAAATGCACAAGAATCTGAATATACAATGATAAACTAACATAAATTAAATCATGTTTGCCTTTTTCATTTTCCGGATGATAATCATGAAAAAGGTTTTCACTTTGCGAGTAGACTGACCACCATGTTGCAAATGCTTGTTTCTGTGACATACATTCACTGTTTAGATTTCATTTCAATATTAATTTGTTTGTTTGTCTGAAAACAAAGTCTCCCTTGTTAATGGTTACTGCAGGTTCACATTCTCTTAAACTTTACCTCCACAGTAATGGTTTTTCATGAAGGACATTGATGTATAAAAAACACTGCAAATATCTCTTTAACAATTTTTCGAGTGTTTGATCTCAATATGCTGTTATAATCAGAAAGTTTAAACATAGTATCATTGCATAGCATCTCGTAGATTAAAAATGCTTGTTATCCCCGCCAACAAAATTTTCGGAGGGGATATAGAAATAGTCTCCGTCCGTCTCTCCGTCTGTGCGTCTGTCTGTCCGTCTGTCCGAAACTTTGTCCGGAGCATAACTCTAAAACTACTGAAGGGATTTACTTGAAGCTTGAAATATAAACAGATGGCAACTAGGAGAAGTGCAGTGACCAAGAACCATAACTTTATCTTCCTTACTTTTTGAATTATCTCCCCTTTTATATAATTTTAAAGTAAATTTTTGTCCGGAGCATAACTCTAAAACTACTGAAGGGATTTACTTGAAACTTGAAATATAAACAGATGGCAACTAGAAGAAGTGAAGTGACCAAGAACCATAACTCTATCTAGCTTAGTTTGTGAATTATCTCCCCTTTTATATAATGTCAAAGTAAATTTTTGTCCGAAGCATAACTCTAAATCTACTGAAGGGATTTACTTGAAACTTGAAATATAAACAGATGGCAAGTAGGAGAAGTGCAGTGACTAAGAACCATAACTCTATCTACCTTAGTTTTTGAATTATCTCCCTTTATTCCATTTATAAGTAAATTTTTGTCCGGAGCATAACTCAATATCTACTGAAGGGATTTACTTGAAACTAGAAATATAAACAGATGGCAACTAGGAAAAGTGCAGTGAACATGAACCATAACTCTATGGGCCATAGTTATTTAATTACCTCCCTTTTTTCATTTCCATATATTTTATTCTCTACAACATAACTCCAACACTATATAACTTATTGATCCTTGATATATAAATAGTTGACACAGGTGCACTGTTTTACAAATATTATTCTTCTCTCTAAAACAAATGTTCTCATACAAGCAAACACATTTCGGCGGGGATTTGGCACTACTGTGACAAGCTCTTGTTAAACATTAGTTCATTCTTCCACAAACCATATCTTAATTTACCCAAATTAAGCTTAATCTGTGACCAATAAGAAATGTTCAGTAAATGTTCCTTTTCCAGATTGTTTCCATATTAATACATATAACCATATACATGCACTCCACCATTCAAATACAACTATTTATGGTATATGCCAGAACGTTGCCAGCAGTTCACCAAAAATTCCGTTGTATTTTGTTGTTGATGATTGTCTGAAAAATGTTCTGTATGCTAAAAAAAACCTAATAATACAATTACACAATTTCCTGATTAGTTGAGTGCTTTTTGTTTAATTTTTGCTCACCTGAGCACAACATGCTAGTGGTCAGCTTTTATCTCGCCTTTTGTCTGTCGTTTTGTGTCAGTCATCATCCTTGTTAACACTCTATCTGCCACATTTATTGTCCATTCTTCATGTTAATTTGTCAGAACATTTGTCCTATAGATATCACAGTAAATTATGAACTGTGTTGTGTGGGTCAAAACCTAGGTCATTAGGTCAAAAAAGGCAATCGAAAATAAATACCAAGATTCTCATCCAAATTTTGGGGAAAATTGGGTGGGGGGGGGGTGGGGGGGTTTATTTATTATTTTTTATTTTTCATTTTATGTGTCGGACCTATATATAAGTAATGAAATATTCACAAACTTGTTGGTTTATATGCATAACACCTATATGTATGTATGTATGTAAAATTATATAGAATAAAAGAAATACATTATCAAAATTTGACTATTGTGTTTTATTTTACCCTTTTAAAATATCATGATGAACATATCCTGACATTCAATAAAACATTGACTACACAAAGTATTAAAGAAAATACAAATCTGTAACAGAACAGAATAAAATTTCCTAGGCAGACAACAGCTTGACTTACTGTAACCACAAATGAACTTGTCATACAGGTCCGCGAAGGTTAAAGTTTCTGCACATTTTGACACCCCGTACCAATCTTTTACGGTTGTAACCCCGTTTTTACACCTCAAAATAAGAACAGTTTGTTGTTGTTCACGCTCGATCACTGAAATTTCAGACGACGCTCGTGCGCCGTTAAAAATCAATAAGCGTCTCGGAGACATTGAGTTACCGATTGCACTTCGCTATTTTCGTACTTTCAGCCGTTTCGTTCTCAGTATGTATTTGTGGCTCGAATTTTTATGCCCCCCTTCGAAGAAGAGGGGGTATATTGCTTTGCTCATGTCGGTCTGTCCGTCGGTCCGTCCACCAGGTGGTTGTCACACGATAACTCAAGAACGCTTGGGCCTAGGATCATGAAACTTCATAGGTACATTGATCATGACTCGCAGATGACCCCTATTGATTTTGAGGTCACTAGGTCAAAGGTCAAGGTCACGGTGACCCGAAATAGTAAACTGGTTTCCAGATGATAACTCAAGAATGCTTATGCCTAGGATCATGAAACTTTATGGGTAGATTGATCATGACTTGCAGATGACCCCTATTGATTTTGAGGTCACTAGGTCAAAGGTCAAGGTCACGGTGACCCGAAATAGTAAAATGGTTTCCGGATGATAACTCAAGAACGCTTATGCCTAGGATCATGAAACTTCGTAGGTAAATTGATCTTGACTCGCAGATGACCCCTATTGATTTTCAGGTCACTAGGTCAAAGGTCAAGGTCACAGTGCCAAAAGACGTATTCACACAATGGCTGCCACCCTACAACTGACAGCTTATATGGGGGGCATGCATGTTTTACAAACAGCCCTTGTTATTTTTTTATATCAATATTTTATTCATCTCCCATCCATATAAGTTCAACCTTAGTAAATATAATACTTGACATTCTTGTATCCTCAATTTTGAAGCATTTTTTAGCAAAACTACAACAACACTAACTTCCTAATTTTAGTCAAAAAACGCGGCGGATTTTCCCAATCCAAAGGGACATGGACCCATTCCCAAAACTGTGGAAAAAAAACACAGTAACACTAACTGTTCAGAACGGTTCCTTTGGGTCTCAAGAGAGCACCTCAAGTCTATTGTTAGTCTTACACCATGGATGGATTTTATATCACTTGCCAAATGTGATGATCATAATGAGACAGAGTGTCAGGTTTAAGATTCAGGTCAAAGGTCAAGGTCACAATTCAAGCTCCAAGGTCAAATTTAGGAAATAACTTTGCTAAGCTCGGATGGATTTTCAAGTATTGCAGAAGTGATCAGCATTATCATGAGACTGTGTGTTGAGGTCAAGAAGCAAGTCCCTAGATCGAAGTTCAAGGTAATAATTCAAGGTCAAGTGTAGATACTTTCCGCTTATTAAAAACGTGATCTGCATGATGAGAAATAGTGTTGTTAATGAAAATCAGGACCCTTAAAGTGATCACCTTAATGAGATGGAGTGTCATGCGCAAGACAAAGGTCAATAGGATCAAGGTCACTTTCATAAGTCAAGGTCAAAGTTGTAAGCATAGTCTTGAGCATATCAAGGGGTTTCAAATAACTTTACAGTACATGTAGTTACTTGCATACAGAGTGGCGTTAACTATAACCCTGTCCCCAGGTTGACCATATTGATCACAATTAAAGGTTAATGGTAAAATAAGCGAAATATATTGAGACTATGGTTTTGAAATAAATTACAGAAGTTAATAGCAAACAAAGTTACCACAGGTTGAAGGTCACAGTTAAAATACAAACTCAAAAGATAAATAAGAGAAATTATTTGAGTCCAATCTGTTCTTAAATTTTCTTGACAGGGGTATCTTTATGTTAATGCCACTCTTGTTCTTATGATGGTGTAAATGTGTACCCCTGAGCCAGTTGTGGACTGTTGGCCAAAAACAAAATAATTTAAGCAAATACAGTTAAGTAACACTTGACGATAAGTAAACTATTTGTATTAATGACTAAGCCTCTGACAACTCAAGCTACATCATGTATATCAGATAAAATAATACTGATGGTTTAAACTCCGCTTTTATCTGTTATTTTGTAATTGAATGTGAAATGATCATGGCGAGTTGAGAGGATAAATATTAAGATCGTTTGCATTAATTAGAAGATAGTAAATGCCAAAATATAATATTGGTAAAACCAGTGTGTAACAATAAAATAAGGTATTTTTAATGTTATTTCATTCCAATACTTTTTATCTTTATTCGTCATGTATTTATTTTTTTGGTCACTAATCTCGCAAAAAGAGTGTGGATCATTATTTAGTGTAATAAATGTAAATCTATGATTCTGATGGTGTTAACTTTACTTCCTACTGACTCCTAACTTTTGGCCAAGTCCCAAATGCATTTGATAGCCACATCACCACACTTTGCTTATATCTGTTCCTGTTTCACAAGCAGGGTTATTGTCAAATAGTAAACAGCTTTGAAG